>NC_080571.1:72457171-72762171 GCF_030247185.1 Malaya genurostris
ATTTATAAATTCATCGATTTTTTAAGGTTTTCTTCTAAAAGTGCAAGAATGGTAGTTGAGCGCAAATTGTAGGTATCACTAGCAATCGAATGATGTGTAAAAATATATAGGTCATCGCTTTGAAATTCGAGATATTTACGATCATTGTAACAAGTCTTATCTTTTCTTTTATCAACAGTTTTCATTATAACTTTGGGTAAACAACCCTATTTTTCGTTTTTGTCGTGAATACGACTTACTTTACTATGGGGTGCCTTTTCAAAATTAGCCATATGGAAGAATGGGCAGAACTTAATCGTGAATATCTCGACTTGTATTAATGGTAGCAACATAATTCTTTCACCATTTCATCAAAAATATGATCATTAATTTGGGATAATATTTTGAACAGTGTGAGATAACCACAAACAACTCAAAAATTAAGTTTTCTCAAAATTTCAAAATAATGCGGAAAACTCTTTACTTTCGCTTGGGTTTTTCGCGCAAGGACGACGATTTTGAGGTAGTCAGGCACATATCTTCAACTGAATGCGTATAAAAGGGGAACCGTGGTGAAAATCGATCATTTCTTTTCGTGCGTTCGATGGGAGCAGACGTCGTGGGAGTTAAACTTTCAACCAGCAGCGACGGAGAGAGCGCCTTCTGCGTGGTTAAAACCTCAAACGCTCAGGTAGCAACTATCATTCGCTTGCTGGCCTTCAAGGCGAGCAGACTGCCATCGCGAGAGTTAAACCATCAACCAGCAGCGACGGAGAGAGCGCCTTTTGCGTGGTTAAAGGACTATTCACACATTTCAGTTCCGTGACGGTTCAGTGAAAGTGCCTTCAGTGCGCCGTCAGTGTTCTTTTTTATCGGAGCCCTTCCGTTCCGTTTCCGTACTGTTTCCGTTCCGGCACAGCCAATGTAATAACATACCGACTTCAGTGAAAATAAAAAATATCGGTGACGACGAATTTGAGTTTGCCGGACGGACACTACACTGACGGCGAGCTGCACTGAAACGGCACGGTGCCGGATAGGTGTAAATGCGCGTATAGAAAACGAATGAAATAATATCAGTATCCGTGCACGGTGTCGTGCCGGCACTGAACCGGACCGGATATGTGTGAATAGTCCTTTAAACCTCAAACGCTCAGGTAGCAGCTTTCATTCGCTTGCTGGCCTTCAAGGCGAGCAGACTGCCATCGCGGAAGTTAAACCAGCAGCGACGCAGAGAGCGCCTTTTGCGTGGTTAAAACCTCAAACGCTCAGGTAGCAACTTTCATTCGCTTGCTGGCCTTCAAGGCGAGCAGACTGCCATCGCGAGAGTTAAACCATCAACCAGCAGCGACGCAGAGAGCGCCTTTTGCGTGGTTAAAACCTCAAACGCTCAAGTAGCAGCTTTCATTCGCTTGCTGGCCTTCAAGACGAGCAGACTGCCATCGCGAGAGTTAAACCATCAACCAGCAGCGACGGAGAGAGCGCCTTTTGCGTGGTTAAAACCTCAAACGCTCAGGTAGCAACTTTCATTCGCTTGCTGGGCTTCAAGGCAAGCAGACTGCCATCGCGGGAGTTAAACCATCAGCGACGGAGAGAGCAACTGCCATCATTTGGTTTTCGGTAGTCGTAACGAGAAGTTCGATTTTCAGATTTTAGTTCCGCAATATAGGTTTAGAATTCAGAGCCTGCGTGCTGAAACTGGATTCTGGAACTGTATTCCGGAACTAATTTGAGTTTCGAAATTGCAATTCTAGAATTGAAACTGGATTCTGAGTCTGTTATTAGTTCTAAATTTAGTTCTTGAACTCAGGATCCAGTTCTTTATTCCAGACTTCTTCTATTCGGTTCTTTTTAGAACCATAATAATACTCCTGAAGAATTATGCGGAAATTTACTTTACTGTACTCTATAAAACCCATTCTGGTAGTCATGGCGAAAAATCGTCTTAATGTTTTAGAGCTTAGTTCTGGAATATGGGTTTAGAATTCAGAGTCTGCGTGCTGAACTAACTCAAATCGTCACCATTTTTTTATTATAAAGAACTATACTGCTTATTTCATAGTATTTAAGTGCGTTTCAGAATTTTTAATGTAACTAATCTGTAATTTAGTCTAGGCGCATCGTTTAAATTTCTAGTAATGAAAGAGGGGAAAGTTGCACAATTCTAACAATCGATGAACTACCAATTCGAATTCGGAAGCATAAATAAAGGGTGTCATATTCGTATTCACGACATCCAGCTATGTCTCTGACATTACACATCCGTACTTTTTTCAGTGCATTTTATTTCTGGAAGTAGTACCTTTCCAATGGTGAACAAATTTCGAAAATCGGTTGACTAACAACAAAGTTATGACTCTGTAAAGTTGAGGTTCTCAATATTCGATTCGCGATGCAGGTGCCGCATGAATGCAGATAGGGCATATTTCGAGCTTGAAAAAAAAACTTGGAACGGGAAAAATCAGATTTTCATTATATACTTAAAATAATCTACAAACTTCACAAAATTCGAGAGTGTAAAATTTATCGAAATTGGTCAAGTAACAACTGAGCTAGGATAGCTCAAAGTTACCGTTCCAAATTTTTTTGAGGCTTGGTGCTCCGCGTAACTTTTTTAGGCTTGGTATTAGGAGTGTTAAAAGTAAAAGTATTTCAGATCTACGTTAAATAACTGATCTCTTAATGCTTTGAAATATCGAAGGAATTTGAAAGTCATATGGTTGGAGCTGAATACAGAAAAAAACATTCCGTATAGTGTTTCGATACATTCGGAGAAAGTTTAAAGATTCTAGAGGATATGTAAAGGCCAGTGGAGGACTATATTATATCATCAGTAAACCTTAAAAATAACTTTAAAGACTTAAGAACTTTTAACATCTAGTTAGATATCCGAAGACCTCGCACGGGGATGGAAAATCTGTGAAGAGCTAGTATAATACAGAAACCAAGAGAGGAATGCTATCTTATCAAATCTAATATATTCGAAAGTCGTTATTCAACACTTAGCAAAACATCATATGTTCAAAGTCCATATTATGCATATTCATATGTTCATAACCTAGAATAAAAATTTGATTTCGAATGAAAAAATTAAAGATATCAATATTTCAACCCACTTTGTTACCCAACAATCGTATTTTTATATTTGAAATATCGAATAAAATCTTGTTTAAACAGAAGTCTCGTGATTAAACTCCCGAGATCAATTTTCAAAATAATTCCAAAATCGTATACTGGACGATTTCGTTTGGGCCGTTCATTTGGTATATAAATGAGGTCAGTGTTGGTGATAGCCGAAAATTTGACAGAAGCTGCTATATTTCTATCTATATTGTATACAACATTTTCCATCCGGTAGAAGATGCTACAAGAAATAATGTCTCTCAATGCATGAACCGTGAGAGAATTTTGCTACATTTCTTCGCTCCACTTCATACTGTGAGTATTTAACGCCCTTAAAAAAAATTTACAGTCTGATAATGATCGTTGCTGTGTGGAATTTCCCAAGAGAGAATTGCAAGTTGACAATTATCGCAGAAAATCGAATCGATGATTCAACTTGATGATTCTCATACTAGGTTGCAATATTTCAAAACCCTTTTGTGGAGCATTCACATACATTTTCATAGACACAACTTATACAGAGGTTATATGCACATAGTTAGAATAAACGGCAATAGTAAAATGATTCTATCACAATTATCAGCTACTAGTATAGAATCGGATCGCGAAACGAGAATAAGCGACCGTTTGTTGCTTCAGAGAGAAATGTCATCGAGAGAAATTCGCTCTCGCACTGGTGTCGATTCTATGTTAAATGAGCCATGCCGGGTTTTTGTTGTTGCGATGATTTCCGTCTCTCTTTGATGGCACTGATTCAATCGTGTGAAGAGTTGCCAGTGAACGTTCTTTGATACGATAAAAGCCATCCTTGACTGAGGTATATAATTGTATGTTTGAGTAGAGGGGTAAACGAGATTTGTACGTCGCCCTTTTTCGATGACGGGTCAGCGACCAATTTCAGAAAAGGCGTGGCCTTGGCGAAATGGACAATCTCAAAAATCTACAATGAAAAAAGAAGGTCATTTTCTAATGAATGTTGAAATGGTTGAAAATGATGACCTCGACAAAAAAAAGGTGTGGGTCTGTCTATCTTACCTGAAAATAGATCCCCAAATAACTGAAACTTTTTATAAGCGTATTTCTTCAGAATCCAGTACCGTATTGCTGCTTACTTATTAATGGGGCCGAAAAGTCATGGCGTTGGTGTTCTGGGACAGAGATGCCAGGATTTGCAGACAAATCTGCAGACTTCTTATGGAGTGCTGCAGGTTTTTTTTTTGTTGCAGACTTTTGAAAGTCTAGTTTTTCACAGACTTTCATCACAATTTACAGACCTTTCAATTGGCTGCGCTGTTTTTGGTCGCCAAGCCAATTTTATAGAGTGTGTCATATTTTATAGAGAAATAAAAGTGCGCAGTCATTTTTTTGGATTCACAGACTTCTGCAACCCTGTCTAAAGATATTTGAAATTCGTACCTGACATCTCTGTTCTGGAATTATTATGACTAGAGTGCTTATAACCAGAGCGAAACACGCTTGGAAACACAACTTTGTTCCAAACGAGCAAACGACCTGTCAAATACAATTTAAAGCTAACGAAACTGCCAAAATTTCGGATTAAATGTTCTGAATTGTTGCCGACATTACGGATGAGTTGTAGGCACTCTAATGATGGGATATGCTCAGTGAACTACATCAAACAGGAAGAAAACGTCAACAGCGAGCAGTATTTTTTCACCCCGGTTAAACTTCTTGAATTCTCGTTTACCGAACAGCGAATATTTTTGTGCATTTTTTGAGTGCTAGAAAGCTGAAATCGCAGCGAAACGGCTTCACATGTGGCGAAATAAAATTTTGTTTTTATAAGATAATATAAGAGCATACTTGCCTTCAGTCAGGTGCAACAGTATGCCACTCATGAAAAATAACTATCACCAAAGGCTCTGTGCGAGATCAGGCGGATCCTTCACCAAGTTTAGTTTAATTCTATCCGTCCCAAGAGCATTATTGTTACAAGACAGAAGTACTATTACAAATTTCATCGATGACAAGGGGTTAAATTAATCGCTATCGTCGTTTAAAAATTCAGAAACACATCATATATCGTAATGTCATTGGTAATTTCAATTAATCTTTCCATTGTATATTCTAGGTCAAGCTGGCTATTCGGCATACAAGTACATCCCGTACGGGCCGGTAAACGAAGTGCTGCCGTATCTGTCGCGACGAGCTCAAGAAAACAAAGGTGTATTACAGAAAATCAAAAAGGAAAAACGTCTGCTACTAAGTGAGATCCTTAAGCGGCTGGCCAAAGGTCAATTGTTCTACAAACCGCAAGGAAAATACGTACCGATCTAAGCTAACTATTATTAGACAAGCTGTAAAGCTGCTACAAATTTTGTATATCAATGCTGACTACTCTAGTCGATGGGGTAAAGATTATACAAAAGGGGGTGATGATACTGCTAAAGTGCAAACCAAACCGTACTAAATCGTGTCCTAAGTCAACGAGTGTCAATGGAATGATAATAATGATTTTTTCATCTTACTCCCACCCCTCAGCCTGATGATTATAAAATATTTGTAACAGTTTGATAGTAGCAAAATATTACGTCCGATTGATACACACACACACATAGCTACACTTACACACCCACACAGAAAGACATGCACTCATACGGGTGTCATTATTTGTGCATACCTTTTAAGCAACTACAACTGTTCCGTTCTGGATGGTAGAGTCAGCCTACGAAACGGGAAGAGTGTTGTGAAAGTAAATTTGAATACTTGTCCATGTTAGAACATCGGCAGCAAATTCAGATTCAGATGAGCTAGTTTGATTCGAACGAAATCCTCGAAAGAAGCGTTGGTTACAGCAATTACAACACACGAAACAGTGGTGATGTTAGGAATACTGACTATACTAAGTATAACCGATATGAAAAGAGTTGACGTCGCCGTCACACACCCGGCTGCCACGCGAAAGCGACAGTTTCTCGAAGTGAATAGTATTGGTAACAGTGATGATATTATTTCTGAAACCAAATGCGTGCACCTTCCCCCACACCCCCTCAACCACCACGATCCATTGTTTTTAAAACATTTCTCTTCTGATCGAGAAGAAATCGATTTATTTGTGATTGTAATTTTAATAGCTTTTACGAATTAGGGCGAATAATTATTATTAATAAATTTTAATTTAATCAGTCTAAATTTAGGCACCTATGTTTGGTTTGCCAATATGGTATTATTATTTCTTCTCATAGAAACTCCCTCAGAATAAGAGAATACACTTCTCATAGCGTCTATCACCGAATTAATATTTAAACCAAAAACCACTATTCTACTGCTCAGTAGAAAGTATAGAAACTGCCTCAGGTCGACTAAATAGTAGAGGATGTCAAGTTCGTATTCATCATAACAAAACGAGAGCATAATGTGTTTGAAAATGTATCCTGACTAAAATAATCCTTTCTGAATGTTGCATTGTTACATTACCACAATACACAGATACTAGTATTGCAGGACCCCGACTTTCAGTGATTCGTAAATATGTGTGCTACCGAAAATGAAATGAAATGAAATTCTCGATGTTGATTCAATTTCTAGACTGATACGAAAAAGTGCAGAGCCTTCAACCACACATTTTGAAACGCTCGCCCGAAAGCAAACCGCAACAATTAGTTGGCTGTTCGAAACTAAACAAAAAAGCAAAAATCTGCAGTTTTATCACGTCAACCGACACAGTATAAATTAAACAATTGAACGCACTCAACACTATACTAAATACTATTCAAATATTGACAATAATTGAGCAAAAGTTGAAAGGAAACTATTATAACTGGAACAAGTTAAACGTGAACGAAATCAACTGATAACTAAAAACCTATATGAATGTAAAATGTACGTTGTAAGTTTCTGAACAAGCGTTAGAGTTAGGAGAAAACCAAGAACATTGATGCTTGTCTCTATAGTTTAGTAAATAGGAACACGTTCGTGCAGTCATATTACTGGTAATGGATGGTGTGAACTAAGGAAATTACGGCGTGATGCTTGAAAACTCAAATATACAAACGAATTAGAATCAATTAAAAATATGACAGCATAATTACAAACGTAGTAGTCAAAATGCAACATATGAAGGCGAAGATTGTCGATCTATTCGAACCCATGCTGACCTGTGACTATGGTTGCTAGTAAAAAAAAAGTGTTATCCGTAAGTTGTGTAAAAATATATAAATCAAAATAAAATCGATAAAATGAGACCGATATTTCATTTATTTGTTGCTTAAGTTGAGTTTAAACATCCGCCCTTTTTGTCGTGAATACTACTTTACGCTTCATAGTTCCCTCCCTTTGGTTGGTGGGCTTGACGGTATTGCAAACATCATCACATACAATCAATTAGCGTTACAATTTGATAAAGATATGCGTTACAGTTTTTAGTTTCATAATTGAATTAAATGAATAATATATGGAACGACTTGAATAAGATGTTGATTGCATTACGCTCCAACATCCGGGGTTGGAGAGGCCGGTAGGGCTTAACTGAGCTCTTTTTTATGTTTTATTTTCATACTACCGGCCCTTATTACCAGTGTGAAGTGAAAATTAAGTAGAGTAAACGTATCCCAATTGGGTTTCACACGATGACAATAAATGAACGGTAAATCGAATCCATCTTTGACGTTTATTGGTGGTTTGTGTACCATGGAATACTGTGGAATGAAATAGAATATTGTAGAATATAATAAAATAATAATGACCGAACCAATGAGCAAACCACTGATAGCTGTCAAACGATGTTCATCCAGTTTATATTGTGAGGATGTATCGTTTGGGACCTGATGGGTGAGATGATGTGTGAATGAAATGTAAGAGTGAGTGCATGCAAGAACGGTAATAAAGGCCACCGTTTCAGCTCAGGACTAACGATCGACCAATAGAAGAGATAGAAATTGGGTAACGGTACCCCCATTCATCTCAAATCCATTAGTCATTTCATGTACGAAAACCATTAGTTAGAGTGAGATCTGTTATCTCTGTTTGATAGATTAATTTCAAGAATAACATGAAATCTGGAGCTTTTTTTTTTTTGTTCGTTAAAACAGCAGTATTGAATCATTTCTGAACTACTTTTATGTTCCATTGCTTCTTACAGACGAGGCAAAGATTTTGTATTCGATTTTATCTCAATAAATTTATTGAAAGTCGAGTAATCGGTAAAATAACATGGTGACTCTACTAATGAGATGACTATTGGCACACACATTTTAGTTAGAATCTATTAGAATAGAAATAGTAACTCAATGTTGTGATGCTTGCTTGTGGAATACATGTAGGTATGTATGCATGTGTGTATGCGTATGTGCCTGTGTGTATGTAAGTGTTTTTGTGTGTACAACATACATTATACCGTTCCCTCGGGTGTGTTGTATCAAATTGGTTGTGACACATTCCGATTGCGAGTCAGTGTACCAGATGTTCAAAAGTGCCTGAGCGGATGGTAATATACTGTCAAGAATCAACCGAAGATAACGAAATGTGAACATGCTGTAGCAATACTATTAAACCCAAGTGTTATTATCATTTAAATAAAAACGCATGTCCTCAGTTCTTATCCGTCAAACCATGATGAGCTGCCCTACAAAGATCAATGAAACACTATTTTTTTTTTTTTTTTTTTTTTTTTTTTTTTTTTTTTTTTGGAAACGGATGACTGGATGAGGAACAAGAAATACGAAAATGCTGAAAGAATTAGAAAGGAATATTGGAAGCAACATAACATGCCAGCAAAAGTACGGAGTGAAAAATGACAACAAAAGACACGAATCACAGCTGAATAGAACACTGGAATTAAGGTAAAACAGAATACAAACTATGAACAAAGGTAAGAAAACCAACATGAAGAAATAATAGAAACTGCTGGGTAACAATGTAATTTCCTCATATTGAAAGAGGCGTTTATATGGCGCGCATGCGCTAATTCGGCCTGATACAAATTAACGGGGAGGGCAATACATTTTGGACAGGGCTGTAAAAAGCTGATTGGAACCCTTTCCCCACCAAAATGTAATATAAGGAAACTATAAGGAATACGACTTTACGCTTCATAGTTCATTCCTTTTCAAATTTCATTCTGACCAAGAATTTTTTTTCTGATTTGAGGTAGTCCTCCAAAAGCATACTATGTCGATCCCACAAAACTGACATTATCTGACTCGTGCTGACTTCAGTCCATTGTCGGGTAATCATTCTGTTCTCTGACGTATAATAATGGATTCCGGCAAACAAGTAGTCGAAGTGCGGTTGCGTTCGTCTTTGTAGCCCTAAATAAATATGTGCGGCATATCTTTCTCATCCTCAGAATCTTGCTTAAATAAGGCATGCTCGCGCACTTTCTCTTTTCGGTCGTGCAGTACAGTGTTTTAAGTGTTATTATTATTATTATTATGATTATTATCATTCATTTAACCCCGGTTTCATCCTCCATTTTATGAGATTTTCACTCTGTTCTGCTTCGTAGGAGCTGCCGCTGAATAATTTATCAGCAATGAAGTTTGGCTATCACCTAACTCTCAAAACCTGTATCTCACGGTGTAATCGACAGAATCAACAGCCCCATAATATTGCTCAATTTAGCCAAACGTGGTGCTATTGAGGGTGAAATTTATGAGGGACCGATTGCTTTCAACGAATTCTATAGTTCGTCTCGCCAAAGAACACTTGCCAGCTGGCAAGCATCTTGGGATAGAGATGATCTGGGTCGGTGGATGCACTCAATTATTCCGAAAATATCGACAAAGGCATGGTTCAGGGGACTGGATGTGAGTAGGGATTCCATTCGTGTGATGTCCAGACTCATGTCCAATCACTACACGTTAGATGCACATCTCCTTCGAATTGGGCTCTCCGAGACTAATCATTGTGCTTGTGGCGAAGGTTATCGAGATATTGATCATGTCGTTTGGACATGCGTGGAGTATCGTGATGTCAGATCTCAACTAATAAATTCTTTGCGTACCCAAGGTAAACTATTCAATATCCCAGTTCGAGACATTCTTGCTTGTCGTGACCTTTCATACATGAAACTTATTTATCATTTCATAAAGAAAATTGGAGTTTCAATTTAATAAAGGCCCCTTTTAAGACTTAGTTCTGATCCCAGCTGCGTCCATGAGTTCAACCAATAGCTAAATTAGAATAAAAATTATGTAATGATACAAACAAACTCGAAACAGTTTATGAAATTATCAACAAAATGTCTGAAAATAACAGCTTATTTTATAATTTATAGAAGTTAATCGTTTGGTTCAAATAATATTTCCGAGTAGATTTCATAATTAATGACGAGTTACCTAAGATGATATTTAAGCTATAAGAGAATATGTTTTAATAAATTCAAAACGTTGTGACTATGTTAGAATTAAATTAGGATAAGAATATTATGTAAAAGTGATGCTACGGCGAAGAAAAACTTATGTAAACTGCCTTAAGAAATAAACGTATTTATGGAAAAAAAAAATATTGCTCAAACTTTTTTTTCGTTACTGTATCGAATTTCAGGAGGGGCTTGTGCCCCTCGCGTTTCCCTCTGGGAAGGTGACTATCGGTAACATAGAAAATATTGAAATCTTGTGAAATAACATTTCAATTTTCTGAATACTCTCATATCAAGAAAAGAACTAATGATTCCTTCATGGATAAAATAGAACACTTAATTCACCTCCAAGTTTTACTGTGCAGAAGAAGATACAGGAAGAGGTTTTAGTTACGGGAATTAAAGTTACGGATCTTCTTGTAGTAATATTTATGCTCATTTTCCTTCAAAATTAGATACAAGTTTTCGTTTCGATAAGATATGCCATCGTGCTAATTTCGAGCAGAGCATTCCAGGTCGTTGCAGGATTATTTCTAATCATTTCATAATTTTGATATTTTTAGTAGATTTTGCAAAAAAGTGCTCTTCAATATGTTAAAACTGGGATACCAATACTCTGGTAACGCCTAACACCTATCACTTACAAAAAGTAACACATAGAACGGTTCTTAACACACAAAACGTACAAAAGAGTAACGGATGTTACGCCACGTAACGCTTGTACTCTTCAAAAATCTAACACATGTAACGTTTTGTATCACCTAAAAATTACAAAAAAGTTACGCATCAAACGATTTGTAATGCCTATAACCAGTGTTGGTGATTGCTGAAAATTTGACAGAAGCTGCTCGATTTTTATCTATATTGTATACAACATTTTCAATCCGGTAGAAGATGCTACAAGAATTCGAGTCTCTCAATGCATGAACCTCGAGAGAAATTTTCTACATTTCTTCGCTCCACTTCATACTCTGAGTATTTCATGGCCCTTAAAAAAAATTCAGTCTGATAATGATCGCCGCTGTGTGGAATTTACCAAGAGAGAATCGCAAGTTGACAATTATCGCAAAAAATCGAATCGATGATTCGACTTGATGATTCTCATACTAGGTTGCTATATTTCAAAACCCTTTTGTGGAGCATTCACATACATTTTCATAGACACAAATTATACAAAGGTTATAAGCACATAGTTAGAATAAGCGGCAATAGTAAAATGATTCTATCGCAATTATCCACTGCCCATACAGAATCGGATCGCGAAACGAAAATAAGCGACCGTTTGTTGCTTCAGAGAGAATCCCCACAGCAGCGTGCTAGCCGTTGATTCTCAGACGGTTCACCGAGAGAAATTCGCTCTCGCACTAGTGTCTATTCTATGTTAAATGTACCATGCCGGTTTTTTTGTTGTTGCGATGATTTCCGATTCTCTTTGATGGCACCGATTTCATCATGGAAGAGTTGCGAGTGAGCATTCTTTGATACGATAAAAGCCATCCTTGCCTATAACTTACAAAAGAGTAACGCATATAACATTTACAAATTGAAAAAAAAACCGAACGTTTCGTTACGCTTAACATTTATACAGAGTAACACATGTCACGTTCCGTAACTCCTGTAACTTACCAAAAGTAACGATTTTTAACGCCTGCAACTAACAAAAGGTTATGCTTCGTAACACCTATAACTTACTAAAAAGTAACACATGTTACGCTTCGTAACGCCTATAACTTACAAAACAGTAACGCATGTATCGCCTATGACTAACAAAAAAGTAACACATGTTACGCTTCGTAACGCCTAAAACTCACAAAAAAGTAACACATGTAACACGTCGTATCGCTTCGTAACGACTTCTACTTACAAAAATGAAACACATGTAATGCTTCGTAACATCTATAACTTACAAAAAATAACGACGTCAACTTACAAAAAATGTAACGTATGTAATGCTTCGTAACGCCTGAAACTTACAAAAAATAACGCTCCGTAACGCGTATAACTTACAAAGAAGTAACGCATGTAATGCTTCGTAACGCCTATAACTTTAAAAAATGTAACGCTCCGTAACGACTGTAATTTGATGAAAAGTAACGCATATAACGCTTCGTAACGCCTATGGTTCACAAAAAAGTAACGAATGTAACGCTTCGTAACGCCTATGACTCAAAAAAGTAATACATGTAACCTTTCGTAACGCCTATAACTTACAAAACAGTAACGCTTCGTAACGCCTATGACTCACAAAAAATTAACACATGTAACGCTTCGTAACGTCTATAGCTCACGAAAAAATAACGTATGTAACGCTACGGCACACCTGTAACTTACAAAAGAGCGACGTATACAACACTTCGGAACACCTAGAACTTCCTTATAAGTAACGCATCGTAACTCATTTACCGCAAGAATCTAGCTTACATAACGGTTTTTAACATTCATGATTTTCACAAAATAACTCATATGATTTGAACGACTGAATACAAAAGTCGAATAAGTGCTACTTAGTTAGGAAAACCCGTTTAAGTATTTTTGAATGCAAAAACCGGATAAAAATATTGAGAGCAAAAACCGGACATGGACTTTGCAATGCAAGAATCGTTTGAAGACATTTTTTTTTTTGCAAGAACCGGACGGAACAACTTTGAATGCAAAAACCGGACAAAAACTTAACCGGTTCTTCCAAAACAAATGTTATCATCCGGTTTTTGCTCTCAATGTTTGTTTATTTTTCCGATTTTTGCATTCAAAAATACTTAAACGGGTTTTTCAAACTAAGTTGCACGCTTCGTGGAACATTTGACCATATTGGGAACAGGTATAGCGTGATGGGTAAGTCGATGCCTTTCACGGAACCCGCCTGGGTTCGATTCCCAACCCCGCAGTTTCTAGCCCAAAGAGGCGAATGGTTAAAACCTTTATAGTCTTTATGGTAATAAATAAATTTAAATTGCTAAGCGTAAAATCTATGCTTGGCTGTAGTTTGTTAGAAACACTTATAGAGTTCATTTGTACACATTTGGCACATATTTTGTAAGGCAATTTAAGCACTAATTTAAATAAGTTAAAAAATAACACCCTCTCAGATTGCTCTTCAAACATTCCTTATTTTATGACTTTTCAGAAACCGTATAAGATTCACTTTTATCGATCTTACATCTGTTGAACAGTGATATAAACAGATTGACTAGTTTTTGATGAAAAAACGTGCCTTATCCACCTAGCAGTGAGATGATAACTGATAAAAAATCAATCCGCATGTGTTTTTGTCATAAATATTCTTCGTTGTTTCAGTTTTCATTACATTATTTTAATATCCGTCGATCTAAGCGGCAACTTGAGATTTTAATCACTCATTTTTACTCTGTAATGTCGAAACTGCAAATCGAATCGAATTTGAATCTAAAAGTGTGACAATCGATTAAACATTCCATGATATGTCGAAGTAAGTTCCACTTTAGAGTTTACGGTAATTTAAGGTACTTCCAGAGCCGGTATTCAGGAACCAGCATAACCCAAACCGATTCGTGTGGCCATATGACGAATAAATTGCAATAATTTTGAGTTCAACTTTAAAGCTGTTCGGGATTGTCATCTTTTATTTCGCTTTGGATTTTAAAAATTCATCATCCTATAACTCCAGAATCGGAAGTCAGAATTGGATAAAATTAATTATTTTGTATGAGACTATAAGTTAATTTTAATTTGAACTTTTGTTTCTGAAGTTATATTTGGCTTTTTTGAGAAAACGATTGAGCTTTAAGAAACGATTCGATACTGGAACCGAATTCGAAAATCGGTGTAGCCGAAGTCAGACAAATTCAGCTGAGTATCTGTATAATTTACATTTGTTTCAAAATGTTTGAAAATCAGTTCAGACATCTTTGAGAAATCGTAGTACGAATTAAATTGTTGGGTGCCTTCCGAATCGAAAACTGAATAAAACTAAAAATGAAGTAAGTTTATTTGGTTATCGACTATCCAGATCTGCAAACCCGATAAACCTGATTAATTTATGTGATATAGACATTTTTATACTAATCACCCTGTATCCCCGAACCGGATGTTGGATCTGACTGAAAAACAAGATGTTTTACAGAATCTTAAAACTTTTCGTTTAAATCTTAGGTGCTTTTTAGATTTCATTTAAATCTTAGATCGGTTCAGCCATCTACGAGAAAAATGAGTTACACAGTTTTAATTTCGTTTTACATATCATCTTGTGGTTCCGGAGCCAGAGGTCGGAACCAAACATAATTCAGGAACCTTGGTTGGGAGCATACGAGTTTTCATATGAATCTGAATTTGTAGAAAACGGTTGAGTCATCTCCGAAAAAAAAAATTGAGTGAAATTATTTGTCACACACGCATTTGCTGATCTCGACGAACTGATTCGAATGGTATATGAGTGTTATGATTTTTCCAGTATTTATTGCTGTAAGTAGTTTAAATCAATATAATTATGGAATTGCTTTCAACTCGAAAATTCTGCCATCATCTGGTTTACATATCTCGATTAATTTTTAAAGTATAAGCAAGTGACAGTTTCTCTTTGTTTACTTTCTCTTCTATTAATTACCAAGCGGTTTCCACGTTTATCACTCAACTCTTTGCATGAAATGATACCCAAAACTTTCGACTTTCAAACAGAATAGTGATATCAAAGAAAATCTTTTTAATCACATCACAATAATCGAAAGAGAGAGTGATTAAAGAGAAACTGTCACTTGCTTATACGCCCTAATGAAAAATCAACCGAGAAATGTTATCACCCTCATTCTTGTTTACGTCCGTATCCGCAATACGACGAACGGGTACTTTCGAACGAATACGAATAAGCCATTCTTGTTTTCACTCGAATGAATTCGAACGCGAATCGTTTGCCACAAAATATTCAAATATCAGTAAACTTCTTAAAATAAATGCTAAGCCTTGATGTAATCAGTCCAATTCGTGTGATTAACCATATGCGAAACGCTAGAATGTATGCCATTTTAGTTTCAAACGAAACGTGTATTCGAACATCATTCGTACGAACGAAATGTCCCATTCCCGTTTACGGACGAATAGGCGAAATGCCGTGGTTTCGATTCGTCAGTTTAATGTTGCGAATCAACCGTTCGAACACATTGAAAAAAGTTTAACCGATCTCTAACAAAATTATTTTCGAATCTAAAGGTGATTTGTAATCAAATCATAAATTTGTGTTTTGCATAAATCATTTAGAAAGCATAGCAGTATAGTAAAATGCTGTTTTTTTCTGGGGAGCCTTTGAATATAAGCGAGGCTCAAAGTTTTTACGCATCAATTTTGCATCTATTAAGTACTTTATGGAAAATACGCCATGGGTAAACATGCTTTATTTTATATCAAATGCATGATTTTACCAATGAAATAAATATGTAGGCTATCGAAAACATGACAAAATTGCAAGAAAAATGCAACATATTTTTCGCAGATACTACTGATCGGACTGCTATTTCAAATGCTTTTTTTTACTTTGCACGAAGTTTAATTTGAAAATTTCATTTACCGACTTGAATAAAATTGGTCCTGAGTACGATATTTATTTATTATGTAGCATTCGTCACTTCCTTGATGCTTGGAATTTTCCTAAAAAAAACTACCTGCGCTGCAGATGCTTCTTTTGCACAGGAGTCGCGTACGTACACGTTCGAGTGAAAACAAGAATGGTTTGTTCAGTCGGTGTTGAACAGTCGTTCGCACCGCACGCGTATAGCTCTTGGCTCCTGGAATTTTTTTCTGGCTACCTAGAGTTTCATTGATTCAAGGCTTCAGTCTTTTTCAAGGCTACCTGAATCACTAACTAAGTGATACAAAGAGTGATATTAGAGTGACTAAAAAATTAATCAGCCTTTTTTAAGGCTAGCTAGGAGTCTAATCGAAGACTAATTTAGCCTAGTTAATTTAATTTAAAATTTCATTAATTTCAAAAATGCCTGCGTCCAACCGGAAAGGCAACAAGCCTAAGGCTAAAAATAATTCAATACGGAATAAATCACAATCCGTTATTCAACATTTTTCTAATAACATTCACGATCTTATAGAATCTGAATGTAAAAATAAAAGACAACGGACGGATTTCCCTTCCGTTGATTCTATGCCGTCTAACAATATTTACGAGATTCTTCCTGAATCCGATTGTAGCGACATAGAAGAAAATTCTTCAAAAATTCCCAAAATGGACGCTTGTCGTTCTGGGAAGAAAAAACAATCTATGCCACCAGTGACGGTGATGATTTCCGACTTCAAAGCATTCCGTACTGAGCTTTCTACTTTTCTCCCGGAAGTAAAAGTCTCATTTCAAATCGGACGAAGAGGAGAATGTCGAGTCTTGGTGGATGGATTGGAAGATTACGAACGTCTTATTCGATATTTGTCCGAGAAACTTCATAAATTTTATTCATATGATATAAAATCAGACAGACCCTTCAAGGCTGTCTTGAAAGGATTATCAAATGATCAAAGTATTGATGAAATTTAAAATGAACTAAAAGAATTGCTTGGTTTTGCCCCTTCCCAAGTAATACTTATGAAAAAAAGAGCGAATGGTACTTCTAAACCACGCTCTGGAATTTCGCATGAACTTTACCTGATACACTTCAATCGAAGTGATGTAAACAATTTGAAAACTTTAGAAAAAGTACGTTTCATTTCCCACATTAAAATTAATTGGGAACATTATAAACGGCATAATCGTATTGCAAACTTAACGCAATGTCGTCGTTGCCAAGGCTTCGGTCATGGAACCAAAAATTGTCATATGGATATACGGTGTTTGAATTGTGGTAAATCGCATTCGAAAGACGTTTGTCCAATGAATGAAACCACTGATAAATTTTCATGTTCAAATTGCAATGGAAATCATAAATCCAATTATTTGAAATGTCCTGTCAGGGAAAAAAATTTAAACGCTCGTTCGCTTCGACAACAAGTCAAATCAACGACCTTAAATTTACAGAACATACCTGAAAATCAAAAAACCGTTACAAATGCCACGCCTAATTCTTTTAAGGCACTGATTTCTTTGAAGCAAAAAACAGGTACGCCTGCCAATTCGTCTTCTAACGAAAACAATTTATTGACAGGTAGATCGACCTCGTCATCATCTTCTTCTAATGTCAGTTATGCTGGTATATTAGGTAGAAATCTATCACCTATTTCTTCTAATGTAAATAATCAAAACACAGGACCGCCTTGCAGTTCTTCTTCTAACGAAAACAATTTATTAATAGGTAGACCGGCCAAATCATCTTCTTCTAATGGCAGTCTACCTACAGATATTCCTTCAATGCCATTCGCTTCTTTAAATGAAGTCGATTTAGGCGATATAACTGAAAATAAAATGATCTACCTACAAGATCAACTTTTTCAAATGATCATCCAAATGAATTCGACTTCATCACTTTTTGAAGCATTTCAAATCGGATGGAAATTTGCAAATAATATTATAATGAATTTAAAATTTAACAGTGATGTTAAATAATTATTTGAATATTTTAAATTGGAATGCTCGATCTTTGAAATCGAGTGAAGATGAATTTTATAATTTTCTCAAAGTTCACAAAATCCATATTGCCATTGTGACAGAAACTTTTCTTAAACCAAATGTTAAATTGAAAAGTAATCCACATTATGCGGTTCATCGATTTGACAGGTTTACTGGAATGGGCGGTGGAGTTGCCATTTTTGTCCAACGGCAAATTAAACATCGAATTTTACCTTCTTTCAATACTAAAGTTATTGAAAGCTTGGGAATCGAAGTTGAAACCATTCATGGAATTTATTTCATCGCTGGAGCATATTTGCCATTCCAATGCACCGGCGATTAAATTTCTTTAAAGGCGATTTGCAAAAACTCACAAGATATCGATCGAAATTTTTCGTAATAGGGGACTTAAATGCTAAGCATGTCCAGTGGAATTGTAGGCAAAATAACAGTAATGGTAAAATACTTCATAATCAACTCTCAGCTGGTTACTTCACAGTTCTTCATCCCAGTAATCCTACTTGTTTCTCTTCCGTGAAAAACCCGTCTACAATTGATCTGGTTCTAACAGATCAAAGTCACATTTGTAGTGAACCGATTACTCATGCTGACTTTGACTCAGATCATCTTCCTGTAACATTCAGACTTTCCAACGAAGCTATAATTAATCCAATTAGTTCTATTTTCAACTATTATAGAGCTAATTGGTTGGATTACAGATCTCACATTGAAAATCATGTGGATCATGAAACTATTTTAGAAAATTCTGCGGACATCGACACAGCAATTGATAATTTGAATCATTATATTATCGAAGCTAGAAATCTTTCAGTTCCCGAAGCTCAAACTAAATTAAATTCTCCTATAATCGATGACAATCTACAACTGCTCATTCGGTTGAAGAATGTTCGTCGACGACAATATCAACGTTCTCGTGATCCTACTATGAAAAACATAGTTAAGGATTTACAAAAAGAAATTAAACATAGATTTACTCTTTTGCGAAATGAAAATTTCGCTAAAGAAGTTGAACAAATTAAACCATATTCTAAACCTTTCTGGAAACTTTCTAAGGTTCTTAAGAAACCTCAGAAACCTATTCCTGCTCTCAAGGAAGGAAATCAAATACTTCTTACAAATGGTAAAAAAGCTCAAAAACTTGCTCAGCAGTTCGAGAGTGTCCACAATTTTAATTTAAACGTTGTGAGTCCTATTGAAAATGAAGTCTCACTGAAATATGATCATATTTCAACCCAAGTGATATCACACGATGACATTATTGAGACGAATTTTGATGAAATTAAATCAATTATTAGGAAACTCAAAAACATGAAGGCTCCTGGTAATGATGGAATTTTTAATATTCTTATTAAAAATCTTCCCGATGTTGCCTTGAGACTCCTGGTTAAAATTTTCAACAAGTGTTTTTCATTAGCTTACTTCCCAAAAAGATGGAAAAACGCTAAAGTAATTCCTATCCTAAAACCTGATAAAAACCCAGCAGAAACATCAAGTTATCGCCCAATTAGCTTACTTTCTTCTATCAGTAAACTTTTTGAAAAAATTATCTTGTTGAGAATGATGAATCATATAAATGAGAATTCAATTTTTTTACCAGAGCAGTTTGGATTTCGTCATGAACATTCAACTACTCATCAACTTGTCAGAGTAACGAACATGATAAAATCAAATAAATCTTCTGGGTTATCCACTGGAGTTGCTCTTCTAGACATAGAAAAAGCATTCGACAGTGTTTGGCACAAAGGTTTAATAGCAAAAATGTCTGATTTCCAGTTTCCTATTTATTTGATCAAAATGATTCAAAATTATTTAACTGATCGTACTCTTCAGGTTAGCTATCAGAATTGTAAATCTGAATTGCTACCCGTACGAGCCGGTGTTCCGCAAGGTTCGAGTGTAGCTCCAATCTTGTATAATATTTTCACTTCTGATCTTCCAAATCTACCCGTTGGTTGTCAGAAATCGCTATTCTGTGACGACACAAGTCTGTTAGCCACAGGTAGAAATCTAAGAGTGATCTGCAGTCGCCTACAAAGAAGTTTAAATATTTTCAGTGATTATCTGTCAAAATGGAAAATTAAACCAAATGCAGCAAAAACGCAATTAATTATCTTTCCTCACAAGCCAAGAGCTTCTTTTCTTAAACCAAACAATAATCACATTCTCAAATTGAATGGCTTGGAATTGACATGGTCTGATCAAGCTAAATACTTAGGTTTAACGTATGACAAAAAACTCACTTTCAAGGATCACATTGAAGGAATCCAGGCAAAGTGTAATAAATATATTAAATGTTTATATCCTCTTATAAACAGAAATTCTAAGCTCTGTCTAAAAACAAATTGTTAATTTATAAACAAATTTTCAGACCAGCCATGCTTTATGCGGTACCAATTTGGTCAAGCTGTTGTTCCACCAGGAAGAAAACGCTTCAAAGGATTCAGAATAAAATTCTGAAAATGATTCTGAAGCGTCCTCCCTGGTTTAGTACAAATGAGTTACACAGACTCACAAATATAGAACCATTAGATGTAATGTCACATAATATTATAAGCAAATTCCGACAAAAATCGATGCAATCTTCAATTGAATCGATTCGCTCTCTGTATTAGTTAGTAAGTTAGTATATAAGTTCCTTTTCCCCATTACACTATACAAGTAGGTTTAGAATTTTCCCTACACAAAAATCTCAGAATTGCGGAAGCAAATGATGTCTTCATGCTAATAACCAAATCATATATATATATATATATATATATATATATATATATATATATATATATATATATATATATATATATATATATATATATATATATATATATATATATATATATATATATATATATATATATATATATATATATATATATATATATATATATATATATATATATATAACAGGGCTGAAAAGTCACCACTTGTGGCTGAACACCCAATTTAAATCTTAATAATTTAATTTTAACTCATATTCCAATAAATAGTTATTTAAAAAAAAAAGAATGGTTTGTTCGCATTCGTTCGAAAGCATGTGTTCGTCGTATGGTCGATACGGACGTAAGCAAACATGATGATACAAAATCAGTGAAAAAAACAAGTCAAATAACAAATGATATCAAAGATTTTTATTTACAACTCAAATCTGTACCAGAACTGATAGTTTAAAGTTGGATGGGCGTTGTTTTTATGCATGTACGATGTTTAAAAGTGTGATTGATTCGAACGTAAACGGGAATACGAATTTGCTATACTTTCGAACGTATCGCATACGGCCGTAAACAAGAATATTCGAACGATTATGTTGCCAAAAACGAACCGTACTAAAATCGGTCCGAGGCAAAATGTCATGAAAAGGATACTGTACACAGTCTTTTTGGTACTTAGAAACAATTGTATGTAAAAGTATAAAAAAATCGTGTTTCACGTTGCTCCCAAACATTTCTTTGCCAGACAGCGCTCAAAACTCCTACTGCTGGAATAGGGGGAAAAGTCACTTACACAAAAATTTCGATATCTCCGTTGAAAATGAACGGATTTGAACAATCTATGGTTTGTTGGATAGCTATTACCGTGCGGAATCTAAGTTCGGAAACATATTCTGTGAAGAATGAAGAGCTAGGAAAGTGGCTTCTTCAGCGAAGTTGCTCAAAATAAAAGTTCCTACAACCTTACTACCAAACGCAACAGCTTTTGAATTCAATTAAGAAAGTTGCATTCCAGATTTCAATCCAAACATGGACCGCTCTAATGACTTACATGTTGCATTAATAGATGCGTCAGTTGATTGCTTACAAAAAAACTACAACTACAAAAAAATTAATAGCGAAAGTTTTTTTTGTCTCGCTATTCTCCCGTTCAGGACCACTGTGGAATGGCATGCAACACTTGGGGTTTGGGATTTGACAGGATACGGATTTCTGTGCAGGCATCAGCCACCTAGGACTAAATTGATTTCGGAATGATAAAATAATAATCAAAATTTCAATCACTTTATTAGAATTACAAGGATTTTATTACAAAAAATATTTTCATCTAAAATCAACGCTGCTCGGTTTAGTGTCGCACTAGAAATTAAATTATCTTATCTAAACGTTTCACTGCTTCTAGTTTAATCGAGCTTTTTATAAGTACATTCTAGTCTTAGTAGAGCATCGTAATAACATTCAACTTTTTTTTTCACTAAAACATCATTTCGAGTCGGCTCGAATCGAGGTGCTTCTGTCAATATTGTGCATATTTTGTAATTCAACAATAATTATCACATTTACATTTTTCTTTCATTCGTACTTTTCTATGTGTTATTTCACTTCTAGGTAGTAATAAGTAAAAAAAAAACTCTATTTTTACACGCCCCGTGGCATCAATCTGGACATTCCAATGGGACAGTCTTCACGTGAGCGCAGTAGGAATGCTGTATATTTTGATTTGTCGTCGTAATTGACTGGCTTGTCCAGCACAGAAGCTCAGGAATGTCGAACAGTATTTTACACAGTATATTTACGTTTCGAGGTGCTTTTCTCACTTCAGACTGTTCATCGATTTTTTTACACCGTACTTGAGATCTACTTTCGGAACGATGAGTGTAGCATTACGATCTCTTCTTCACTGTCATCCTCGGTGTCACTAATCGGATCTCGGTCGTCATCGTAGTACGGCTGGAGCTCTGAAATTTTTAGGATGTTAGATTGTAAATCTCATTGGCAGTCAGAATCAAATGCATTACTTTTAGTTGGTGCTCGATACAGCTCGGTTTCTCCTTCTTCATCATCGTCGAAAAGTCGTTGAGTTTGTTCTCCCTTTTGTGGTAACATTGAAAAGTTGTAGTAGTACCGAGAGTTTCGTCGGCGGGCCTGAATGTACTGGAAACACATCACGCCACACGCTATTATGGCAACCGAGGCGCACCCTGCTAGGATTACGAAGAGCAACCTCGGGATGCCCAGCACTCGTTCGTCTCGCTTCAGGTGGAATATCACTCCCTGCAGATCGCCCCCCTGGCCAATGTGAAGTGATCTGAAAAATAGTTCAACAATGAAGCGGAGGGATGGCGTGGGATCGAAATCTTACCGTTCGTCCGGTGAGTAACCTGAAGCTTGCACGTGTAGAACCAAATCTTTCTGCAGGATCCCATTCAACTGGAACTTGCCGATGGAATCAGTGAATGTAGTCAGATTGATTACCTTGTTTTGTATGTACACTTTGGAATTGGGAAGTGGATGGTTGAACTCGTCCAAAATAAGACCTGTTGAGAAGTTGGGTGTTGAATATGATTGAAATCGACCGGGAAAAAATGAATGCAAACCTGAGATTCGGCCCTGTATCTCTACACCGCCATCCATCGGGAACACTCTTATTTTCTCCGACGGTTCCAACACAGCAAAACTACCGTGGCGCTGTGGAGGTGATGTTGGGAACAAAGGTTTCACAACTGCTATGCCATCGCTCAATCTGCTCGTTTCTTGCAAAATAATATCTCCCATGTCGAGAATTTGGTTCTGATTCAGAGTGATCGATTGGATGCGCGATGTGTAATTCAGGCAACTGAACTCAATCTCCATCGATCCTGACGGAAGCACCACTCGGAAGTGAGCTAAATTGGGTGTGACTTTGTATATCAGATTGTTGCCTCGCACCTTCAGAATAGCTTGACGAATCGGATTTCCTCGAATATCTCTCACGTAGCCTTTGATTCCGGTGTCGATCAGTCGTAGGAAGTTTGTCATATGCTCTAACTTCTGGCGCCAAACGGAGGCAATTGCATCTTGCGGAGGCATTTTACAACAGCCCAACTGAAGCGTAAACAGCGGAATCTTGTACAAACTATGCAACTGATTGGTAAGCCGCTGAATTGCATCTTCCTGGTGGAGTCGAGCTGCACTCTTCGGACACTGCTCGTTGCTGGCCGCAGTATATTTGTGTCCTTTGATCCGCTCTGCGAATCTAGGATAAATTGCCACTTTGTCATCAGTGTTCGGATAGCTAGAACAGAAATGAAACAATGACTACAGTACTTGATAATACAGACTACAAAACTCACAACACTTCATTGCCGCCGGCTGCAAAGTTCAGAGCCAGGTCATATTCTTCTTCTTGGAACATCCGAAGCAGCATATCTTTCTGATGATCGGTTTCCGCACTCAGCAACTTATCGGCTAACTCATCCTTAACGATCGGATCGCAAATACTGGTGTTGGCGTGGAATTGATCCAACAGTTGCTCGGAATCAATTTTAATCGGAACGAAGTGTAGCACAACGTTCTTCAGTAGCTTTAGCAGGGCCGGTTCGGGAATTTTGTAACCCTCCAAAATGTGACGTGCCAAATTGATTACCATTTCGCGACCGATCACCGTGCTTTGGAACAGCGAAGACAGAATCAGGATATGTAGCTTCGTTTCTTCCGGGGATCCGATCTGGTGAGAGAAGAGATGAGACAGTGACGTTTAGATTAGAATAAACTTCAGTTTTTCGGTCGGTGGTCATTTGCACCTGGAACGTTTTCTGGCTACCTAAAGTTGCTTCGATTTCAACAGTCCTTTTGAAGGCTTCCTACATCTTTTAAGGCTATTCATCCGAGTCAATCAGTTTTTTTTTCAGCAAAGCAAAGCCTTGGCATTACATTCCTTTTGTGGAATTTTACCTTTCTATTTCAACAGACTTCGAAGCCGATTCTTAGCGTGCAGAATCATTGCATGGCTAGCACTACGATCCTACTTACACTATGAATCCTTCCAGGTCGGGGCTCGAACATATGGCAACTGCCTTGTAAGACCAGCGCCGTATGCAACTACTAATCCGGGTCAGTTTTTGTTTCAGGCTATCACTAAATCAGTCTTTTTTAAGACTTATTCAAACTAATAGTCTACTCCAAGACTAATTTAGGAAATAGGGCTTTCTCAGAGAAGTAACAAGCATAAGGTAAAAAATATAAGATCACGGAAGGACTCTCTACCCGTTAATCCCATTTCTTTTGACAAGTGCTGGCAACTAGGTTTTGCACGATGACGACACAAATGAACTGCCGATGAATCAAGTTCATCTTTGACAGTTGCCGTGTACTTGTTTTGTTTTGCGACTGCAAGTTAAAAATTGAAAAAATGACGAAAAAGAGCCTGTTAAAAACGTATTCCACAGGGAAAATAACTAAAAAGATTGCCCTGTATGTGTTTCCAGCATCAAGGAGCGATTTATGTATGAATCTGTTGAGTGTGAGGCGTCTTACAATTTTTACATTCGAACGATGAACTTCTGATGAACTTTTAATCTGTAAACAAGTACACGTCGACTGTCAAAAAAAGTTCATTCTGTTCATTTTTGTGAGGTTATGTCATGTTCGTGCAAAACCTAACTGCTGAAATTTTTTTGAGTTCTGTGTACATGGAAACACTCGCGTTGCCTACTATCCAGGCAGCGTATGAGTGTCGTGCGTATTGGACGATGAATGAAACGAAAGAATAATCGTCATCAGCAGTTTTTTCAATTTTCCACCTCTATTGCCTTATTACTAATTTTCGTTAGTTGTCAACAGTACGTACCATAAACATTTCAACCTTCTAATGCAAACATTCTATTGACAGATAAATCTGACACGTGATCTTCTTCGTTTGGAAGCCACCCGCATAGGCTTGGCTGTCATACGGCTGGCTAACGGCTGTCAGCGAGTAAAATGTGGCTGCATGGAGAACCCTTGGATCATAAAATTGCGATATCGAGTTTTTGATTTTTGCAATAGTTGATTCAACTAATTTCTTTTTAATTCAACCAATATGGTTTTTGATTTGCATATATTCAAGTAGTTGAAAAATATGTTGTTTTGAATGCTGTCAAATGCCGGACACAGTTGAAAGCAAAACAATAATCGCAATGCAAAATTAACAACTTTTTTAGTTGAAATCTGTTCGCGTTGCTTCAAAATGTCAATTAAAATAACATCGATGGTTAAAGCGTTTGGTGAAATTGTGTTCATTCGATTTGAGAAATATATAATAACAAGTGTTTATCTAACAGCGGTGTTGTGATAAAGTTAACCTTGTTTAAGACGAAAAAGATTTGATGACAAATTAGAAAATGTTAATGAATGATCATCTCGTAATCTTTCAGGTATGCGCAAAAATTTTATGCTTCTAATTCGATCATTGATTTACTTCCAGCAGACTGTTTTACTTCCAGCTGTTTGATACCGATGATGATGTTCATGCATTAGAAATAAAACGCTTTTTGACTTGAATTTAATTTATAAAAGTAACAGGAGCGAAGGGTTTCAAACACACAGAACGCGCTGCGATTGAATGGCGCGTTTGAATTGCCGTCGCAAAATTCTAATTCCCAGCGGTTGATGCACCCAAGCTCATATAAATTGACTAAAATTATCAGTGCATAAGTTTAGTACAACCGTTTGAAGGCATCACCTTTCAATACTCATTTTAGGTAAATTTAATAATTTCGCTAATTTACTCGCCCCTCCGGGCACTTTTGCTGATTAAAAACGTTTTTCTACATCAATCATTTCCGATCGAATCAGAAGTATTTTTTAAGAATTTAGATCTTTACTGATCTCGACTTGACATGATCATACAAAAATCCAAATCACTTAGAGATCAGATCAGTTCTGATTTCGTAATGATAATTTTTTCCTTGGTTAAGATCACTTGAAATCAGCAGTGATCGGTGGTTTTCCCAGCCTTAATGATATTACATGTCAATATAAAATACTGTTTATATTTTAACGATATTTATTTCATGAATCTCAACATACCGAACTTATTTCAAATAGATCATGACGTGTATCAGTAAGTATATTTTGATTATTTTCGCAAATCAATAACATTGTTCGAGTTGATTCAAATATTTGCAATGTCTAAAACTAATAAAACCGATTTATTTTCCAACTAACAGAATTTTGTTTCAATAACAACACCAGTTATTTCAACTAAAATATTTGTTGAAATTGAAAGGTATGTGTCCTCACTAATTGACAGCATCGTTTTTTAAACAGTTAAATTAGTTGTTTCAACCATTGTTTCTGCTAATCGAAAAACAAAAATGACAGTTTAGTTAAAACAACAATCGATTAGTTGTACCAAATTTTAACCAATCGAATTCAGAAAATCAACTAATTTTCTGGTTGAAATAGGATCGCGGGTGGTTCCATGTGGCAGCCATTCTGGTGTCCGGCTGCCTCAGCGCTACCAAACATACATCTCAAATGAGACAAACGTATCCACCAGGATTTCTGAGGTAGATGTGGCTGCCAGCCGTTTGTCATACTGATCGAAATCTTTGACATTTTCAGCGAAAGTGAAAAGATGAAAACGCTCGGCGTTCACTCTGACAGGCTTGCTTTGATCAAATACAACGGGCTCCAGTCTTGTTGAAACTGCTTGCAAATTGTTTTGATGTTTTTCGCGTGTATTACAATATATCCATATTTAAATTGTCATAGACTCTTAGTGGAAAGTGTGTTTATTCAGAGTTTGCGCGCATTTGATTCCGTGCGTAATAATGTTTTTGCGTGGAACAGTGATGTGAGTTTCGGATGCTGCACTCTAATTGTTTATGTCAAACGAATTTCGTTGTATTTTCCAACCTATATTTCAACTGGTTGTAGTTTTTTCAGCTGAAGTCTACCTTATGATCAAAAAAGAACCGGAATTTTCATTTTAAAATTTCCGCGCTTGTCCAATCGGTAAACTTTTATCCTCTCAACGTTGGCAACACTTTTATACACATTCTGTCAGATTTTGACGCATATCGTACGATTAGTTTTTGTTTGGCGTCTATACAAAGAAGTTGAAAAATCGTGTGGCGATTTTTATAATGGATGAAAATTTAGAACAACGTGCGTGCATCAAATTTTGTGTTGCAAATGGATTTAAGTGTTCCGAAACGTTGAAAATGTTAGAAAAGGCCTTTGGTGAATCGTGTCTAGGAAAAACACAGGCATTCGAGTGGTATAAAGCTTGGATCATGATGAGATCCCTGGCCGCCCAACAACATCTGTTACTGAAGAAAACATTGAATCGGCGAAGCAAATCGTGTTGCAAAATCGTTCTGTACCGATTAGAGAGATTGCTGTATTGTTGGGCATCTCTTATGGATCAGCCGAACACATTTTAACTGATGTTTTGGGTTTGAAACGCGTCGCTTCTCGGCTGGTGCCAAAAAAGCTGACACCACGATAATGCGCCGGCTCACACAGCGCTGGTTGTGTCGCAGTTTTTGGCCAACAACTCAACCAATATCATCAACCAAGCACCGTACTCTCCAGATATGGCCCCGTGTAACTTTTTCCCATTCCCCAGACTCAAATTGCCATTGCTAGGAACGCGTTTTGAGACCATAGAGACCATAAAAGAGAATTCGCTGCGTGAACTGAAGGCCATACCTTCGGCGGCCTATAAAACTTGTGCCACAGGAGGAGAGTACTTTGAAGGCGATAATAAAGAAATTTATTAAAATTTGAAATTTTGCGTTTTTTAATAAAATTCCGGTTCTTTTTTTATCATAAGGTATATCGAAAGGTAGGTTTATATTTATTCAAAACATAGTTTTGAATCAAAAAAATAAGATCCTTCACAGTTTGTGTAGAATACTCGCAGTAAGCGGTTGCTCTTCTCTGTGGCTTCTTGTTATTTCATGGTATGTTTCGCTCGGGCTACGCCGTTCGAAGTAGTATCTGTATTCGGTTGTTACTTTCCGAGTGCTCAAAGTTTTCGCAGCGAGAGAGTCGATTTCGCTGAGTCGAATGAAGAAAACAGCGATTTTGAAGAAAAATAATCTGAAAAATAAGTTTATGTTTCGTTTATGTCTTTTTCCATAAATACAACACGAGAAGTCGCTATCGTATTTATACCTGCCAATATAGAAACGACAACCGCAACGGTAAAATTCTTTTCGGTAGTAGTGTGCCATTTAGTGGCTAGTAGTCATTACAGTGTAAACGTTTTTTCGGTTACAGTGCGCTATATAGCTGCAGATTGCAGAAACCAATTCAATCATTCATGTTGGTTGAAAACAACATTTAATTTTTCTAATACAACTAAAAAATTAGTTGAATTGAAATGGAGTGTGCCTCAGATAAGAAATGAGCGCACGTTTAATTGGTGAATAAAACTAAAAAATAGCCATTCCAACTAATATTTTATCATTATTAAGGTAATGAGAATTAAAAAATTTAAGTTGGCAAAAGTAAGCGACTAAAATCAGAAAACCAATTAAAATCAGAAAACCAACTAAATTTTTCGCCAAAATGCTGATTTCGGTCTTTCCGTGCAGCAATTCACGAAGAGCAAATAAGGACGAAACAGTTGTGACTTTTGTACACTTTCGATTCGATCGTTGATAACATTGCAACAAAAAGCCAAACTGTAACTTCGTATTCCAGAATACTGCGTACCACTGCAATGTAAAAATTTTAGAGAAAATACATATCTTTAAAGTCTCTCGTGTTGCGTTTGATGAGCACCAAAAACTGCATAGGCTTTCGCAGCAGCTAAAAAACAATATGCATGTCGTTTCGGTTACACATGTATAAGACTCAAGATGGATTCGCGATTTCTCATGTATCATTTGAATGGGACCCCTCGATCAATTCGGTTCAATGTCAACTTCAGTTTAATCATCATTTGAAGCGAAACAACCAGTGTCTGATTGCTACATGCGACGTAACTAAGACAGTGATTATTTATGTTTGGAAAAATATCAAGTTACAGTATGAACGATATTGAGCAATTTTGCAGCAAAGGCAGTATTTCTAAAAATAAGAAAGTAAAAATTACTCAGAATTGTGGCTTAGAATTTATTTAGTTTGTTTTTGTCTTATCCCACGAAGCATTAGTGTCAATGGAAGCCACAAATAATTTTGTGCTGAATGTATACATATGTTTACTTCCTTTCTAACTTATATTGTTTCCATAGCATTTTTTCCGAACTTGTCGACGCTTATTTACGAAGGGTCAATCAAATTACAGTAAAACTGAGCCTACTGGTTTACAATTACTGACCCAACATTTTTCAACATATCGTAAGGACATTGTAATCTTGAGTTTATCTTTGCTCTCATTGTCCATTTGTAGAGTACCACAATCTACAAGCCTTGTGATGATGTGAGATATTTTTAGAATTCACTGCAAAGATCATTTATGAATAGCATGAAAATGAGTGTTCGGAGGTGGCTCCCTTGTTTCGACATGTGAAGCACAGAAAAATTCTACTTAATGTTCCTCAAAACTACTCCAATTTGTATGTCATATTAGTTGATTGCCATGCAAACTTACGTCGGCGGTTACCGATTTCAGGTTCCGGAAGTAGCGGTCGAAAACTGCAAAATGAAACTCACATCGATTTCCTAGGATGTTCGCAACGCGGTGATGGATATCTGTTCTAAAATAACAGACTGTCGTATAATTTAAAACTGTCAAAAATAAAACTCGAGCTTGATGATCTCAACGCGAAGATTTAAAATTTGTTCTATATATTTCTGTAAATGTATTGGTGTTGTGTCTATTCACTATGATGTTTCTAATCAGAAACAAACAAACTAAATTAATGATTTCGATTTCGATGTGCTTATTACCCGGCGCACTGTCGATTTTTTCGATATTCAATCGCTCCAATAATTCACACTAATACTTTATATCGATAGTTTTATTTTCGTTTTTCGAGGTATGAAATATATCAACTAAAAGTAAACCATGACAATCCCAGACAACCGACGTCCTGACCTTTTCGTCCTATTGAGCTTTCATAGGCCGCTTCGGAACACTCGTGCCGGCTTCAGTACATTGTAGGATAATCATTCTTTTCTCTGGCGTATAGTAATGGATCCAGCTTTCATCAACAGTTTGCTAACTAATACCAAAAGTCCAACCGAATCTTCATCAGCATAGCCAAACATGCTTCCGAAGTACACTCGCTTTCGTTTTTGTAACCACGGCACAGTAAGAAGGTATCCGATTTCGGGAGGGGTAATTTTCTTAGATCACAAGAAAAGATTCTGCAAAATTCACCCATTCAGCCAATCATTTTCAAACTTTCTGAGAATCAAAGATATCAATTAGCTTTTTCCATGTTCGTTTTATTGAATTTAAAAACCATATCCAAATTCGCGAATCTTCTTCTTAATACTACTCACAAAGTCTTGTACAACGTTTGGATGAACAATTTTTATTGCCTCGAAATCTATATCCGCACCTGCTTCATGATGGCCCAGTATTTCTCAATTGGCCGTAGTCCCTGAGCGTTCGGGGAATTGAAATCCTTCGGCATGAAGTTGACCTCATCAGCCTTGTATTACTCTTTAACATCTATCGAGTAATGGTACGAGGTTAAATCCATCCAGAGAGGGTAGAATCATTGTGTGACCTTGCAAGTAGATGCTTTTGGATGCATTACCTCAAGCATATCTGCCCGTTGTTCGTGCCGGTTGTCTCAAACGGGAGTGCTCCGCTTTCCACATGAGCAAATTGATTGTTAAATCGTGTATTTTTTGGCAAACTTTGACATCTTCTGCTTTCTAACATCTTCGAGGACATCAAACTTATTGTTGGCGAGATTTATTATAGGGACGCTGAGTCACTAAAACCGGCAACCATGCCAGTCAAGATAAAAATGTTTTTTGATACCACTGTTCAGTTTCCTTTTTGCACCTAAGATAGAAATACAACACGCGTTACTTTGATTAACTGATTTTCACGTTTCTTTACGCGGTATAAGTTCCCTGCAACTTTGTTCTCTGCTGTAGCCACGAATATTCCAACAGGTTAGTGGTCCCAGTGCAGGAATCGTGAAATCGGCGATTAACGTGCGGATTCAGTCCAACAGTTAGCGGTTCGAAAATCTCGGTGGTGTACAGTTCGCGATCGTGAGCAAGATGGCGGAGGCCGGAAAATTTTCGGTAGTCAAGCTCGGGAACGATAATTATGGAGTATGGAAATTTCAGATGGAAATGTTTCTGACCAGAGAGGAACTATGGCACGTGATTGAAGATGAGAAACCAGAACCGGTCACAAACGCATGGCAGAAGGCGGACAATAAAGCACGGGCAACAATCGCTTTGTGCATCGATCAAAGTCAGTACGTTCTCATCAAAGAAAGTAACTCTGCGAGAGCTGTTTGGGATACATTGAAGACTTACCACGAAAAGTCGACGGCAACATCACAGCTATCTTTGTTGATTCGTCTGTGCGACGCAAAATTGGATGGATCCGGAGATGTGGAAAAGCATTTACTTGACATGGATTCACTGTTCGAACGCGTGGAAGGTGCTGGCCTCGAGCTGGCCGAGAAATTGAAAATTGCGATGGTTTTGCGCAGTATGCCCGAATCATACCATTTCCTCGCTTCTGCTTTGGAAGCACGGCCGGATGCAGACGTTACTATGGAATTAATCCGATCGAAACTTATGCAGGAATACCACAAGCGGAAGGAGCGGGGCGGTGTGATGAAAAACGAACGAGTTTTGAAGGTACAAAAGATAAAAAAGGAAAAAGAGTGTTTCTTTTGTCACAAGCCAGGACACTTCAAGAAGGATTGCAGGAAATGGCTGGGAATAAAAAAAGATAGTGATGGCGAGGGATCCGGAAGCAAGCCCGGAAATAGCGGTCAGACACAAACAAAGGCGAAACAAGCAACGGGTGAAAGTTCGGTCTGTTTCTCAGCGAATGAGAAAAGTGAACTCGTGTGCGCGGCGGTAAAAACGAATCACTATTGGACAATCGACAGCGGTGCGTCATGCCATATGAGCAACGATGAAAGTTTTTTTGATGAAATCGACATGTCAGCGACCACGTCGGTGCTGATGGCTAACGGGAACAGTGCGAAATCGTGCGGGTACGGTAACGGTACTGTGACGGGTATGAATCGCGCGGGTGAGTCGGTTAATATCAAACTTGAAAACGTTCTCTATGTGTCGGACTTGGAAAGCGGTTTGATCTCAGTAAGCAAAATCGCTGATAAGGGTTTTAGTGTTCTGTTTAAACGCAATTGCGTGCAGATTATAAATGAATCGAATGAAGTGGTGGCGCTAGGAGATCGCTGTGGCGGATTATACGTGCTCAAAGAACCCGAGCGTGTGTTAATAGCAAACAGTCGATGTCACACCCTCAATTGCCAGCACACATGGCATAGAAGATTCGGACATCGTGACCCCGCGGTGTTCGAGCGCATCCAGAAGGACAAGTTGGCAACTGGGATGAAACTTGTCGATTGTGGAACGAAAATACCGTGTGAACATTGTATGGCAGGAAAGTCGTCTCGTTTACCGTATCCTCAGCAGTCAAAGAGCAGAGCAGCTCAGCCATTGGATTTAGTGCACACAGACTTGTGCGGACCAATGAGTAATGTCACACCAGGAGGAAAGAAATATTTCATGACTATTATCGACGATTACAGCCGGTATGTAGTGATGTATCTGCTGAGAGATAAAGGTGAAGCAAAAAATTGTGTAATGGACTATGTACGGCTTGTGGAGAACCAGTTCGGAAGAAAATCGAAGGCTATTCGTTCCGATCGTGGCGGAGAATTCGTGAACGAAACGCTAAAGAAATTCTACAGAAACGAAGGGATCCAGATGCAGCTGACAGCGGGGAATGCGCCTCAGCAAAATGGGGTGGCAGAGCGACGCAACCGTTATTTGCAGGAGATGGCCGTTTGCATGCTCCTCGATGCAGGTTTAGAGAAAATCTATTGGGGAGAGGCAATTGCGGCAGCTGCGTACGTCCAGAATCGACTACCATCCCGAGTAGTAGAAAAAACTCCTTACGAGTTATGGAGCGGTGAGAAACCTGATTTGTCTCATCTGAGAGTTTTCGGTTGTGAGGCTTACGTTCACATTCCCGACGTGAAGCGTGGTAAACTAGACAGCAAAGCGGGAAGGTTGATTTTCGTTGGTTATAGCTGTGGATCTAAAGCTTACCGTTTCCTGAACAAACAGACCAATAAGGTGGTTATCAGTAGAGATGCCAAGTTCCTGGAACTCGGATCTGATATACAGGAGGAGACCAAGGATCGTTTGCCAAGTGATCAATCGGTTGAAATGGACGTAGAGATTCAGTGCTCATCTGATACAGGTACTATCGTGGATGAACCAGACTTCTATGGTTTTTCGGAAAGTGACAGCGAGTATCATGATCTCGAAGAAGCAGATGAGTTTTCACAGCGGAGATCGCATCGATCTAATGCTGGTGTGCTACCTACTAGACTAGAAAACTATGTAGTTGGTATAGCAAGAAGTGAATCGCAAGAACCAAGAACCTACAAGGAAGCAATTGAATGTTCAGATAGGAAGGAATGGGTGAAGGCAATGGACGATGAATACCAGGCTCTGTTGTCTAATGATACCTGGTCGCTCGTTCGTTTGCCCAAAGAAAGTCACGCCATCGGATCGAAATGGGTATATAAGTTGAAGAAGGACTCGTCTGGGCAAGTAGTACGTCATAAAGCCAGACTTGTTGCTCAAGGTTATGCTCAGCGTTTTGGCGAAGATTTCAATGAAGTGTTTGCGCCAGTCGCTATGCAACAGACTTTTCGAGTGCTGTTGGCAGTAGCTAGTCATCGTAAACTGAAGGTGCATCATATCGATGTAAAGAACGCCTACTTGAACGGGAATTTGGAAGAAGATATTTTCATGCGACAACCTCCAGGATATGCTGTGAAAGGAAAGGAGGAGTATGTTTGCAAATTGAATCGTAGCCTGTATGGATTGAAACAGGCGGCAAGAGTTTGGAATATGTCACTGAAAGGAATGTTGCTGAAGTTGGGTTTTAAGCAATCACAATCAGATGTTTGCTTATTTTCGATACAATTGGAAGATGGTGAATGGCTCTACCTACTCGTTTACGTGGACGACATGATCGTGGCTTGTAAGGATCAACGGCACATTGATTATCTTGTACGAAAGCTGAACGAAAATGTTGAGATTATGTCGCTAGGTGAAGTTCGACATTTCCTGGGCATGCGAGTGAGGAATGATGACGACGGAGTGTTTCATCTCAGTCAACAATCTTTCATAAGGGAGATTGCGCAACGTTTTGGTCTTGAAGAAGCTAAAGGAAGCGGATATCCTCTGGGCACGGGTTATTTGAAACAGCAGGATAGTGTACCTTTACCGGATAACATCCAGTATCACAGTTTAGTTGGGGCGCTTCTATACGTTGCGATTAACACTCGACCGGATATAGCAGCGGCAGTATCAATTTTGAGTAGAAAAACGAAGAATCCAACGCAGCGAGATTTGGTGGAACTGAAAAGAACCGTGCGATACTTGCTTAGTACTCAGAACTACGAATTGAAGCTGGGAGGAGATAGAACGAAGCAGATGGAGCTTGTTGGTTACAGCGATGCTGACTGGGCAGGCGATACGGACAGAAAATCCACCAGTGGCTACATATTCCAACTCGGAAATGGAACTGTAAGTTGGGCTAGCAGGAAGCAGAATTGTGTGACTACTTCGACTATGGAGGCCGAATACGTCGCTCTTTCAGAGGCAGCTAATGAAGCAGTATGGTTGCGTAGGCTTCTTGTGGATTTGGGACATACACAACAGAAGCCAACGCCGGTGTTCGAAGACAATCGCAGCTGCATCGATTTTGTTTCACTGGAAAAGCAGAACAGACGGAGTAAGCACATCGACGTCAAGTACTACCAGGCGAAAGATTTATGCGCGAGAGGAGAAATCTGTCTGCGATTTTGCTCAAGTGATGTAATGGTTGCTGACGTGTTTACGAAACCTCTGGGACCAATGAAGATGAAGCAGTTTGCTACATGTTTGGGATTGATGGAGAAATGAAATTGATTATTTTAGTGAAACAGCGAGGAGGAGTGTTGGCGAGATTTATTATAGGGACGCTGAGTCACTAAAACCGGCAACCATGCCAGTCAAGATAAAAATGTTTTTTGATACCACTGTTCAGTTTCCTTTTTGCACCTAAGATAGAAATACAACACGCGTTACTTTGATTAACTGATTTTCACGTTTCTTTACGCGATATAAGTTCCCTGCAACTTTGTTCTCTGCTGTAGCCACGAATATTCCAACACTTATAAAGAGCAGTGGATTACAGGAGTCCCGGAAGTTACCAGAAGTCCACTTCCACGTACGTCTCGTCATCCATATTGAGACAATGCGGTTTTGTCTTTATCTGTGTTTGGAGCTTCCGTGTACGTGACGAAAGTTTTATTCAAATGCAGTTTTTTCGCCACACCTTCTATAGAATTGTTTGGATCTCCTCTTGAGAGCTTAAACTATTCGCTTGTGATCGTTTTCACTATACGGAAATTCATTTTGTCTATATTTTTCCTTCCGATCAACAACTGAATGTCCGTTGTCGCGATTTAAAACACGAGACACCGTAAATTGTGTAACTGACAGCTTCCTGTCGGTGAGACCGGTCTGGAATCGAGTGCAAAATAAAATTACGCCATTGCTGTTCTTCCGACTCCATCTGCGCAACGATTCACAATTTAAACATTACACATTGAACTAGTTTTACCAGAAATTTGAATGGAAAATTCCCAATTGATGGAAAGTTACTACCATTCGAAGGTGATACAATTTAATTCCGTACCCTACTAAATAGTAAGTTAGCTTACAAGTACCTTCCCCTTATTTCACATGACAAGTAGGTCAACAATTTGCACTACAGCAATTTGGCGGAAGCAAATAATCTCCTAGTGGTAATAACCAAATTGTGAGTGAAAAGCTAACATAAATTTTAAAATTTTCACTTAATTCATACTGCAATAAATAAAATATTCAAAAAAAAACGACAGATACAGAAGAAAATGAAATACTTACATTGTCAGTTATTTTGACTGAAGGATAAACCATAGATATCTCGTTGTCACCAAACTCGAGGGAAGCAGTCTTGTACTGTTTGTTCTCGAATTCACTCATAATCGTTTTAATTTCGATATCACTATGGTACCGAGTGTTCACCACATTCTCCAAGATACGATAATCGTAAGCCGATGACCAGTGCTGCGGATCGTCTCTCATTAGCAGAAAGTCGACCTGCACCGGTCCGGTCGCCTCCGGTGGTATTTGCACTTGCATGGTTTGAGGTTCATAACTGAGAGAAATTAGGTAAGATTTATTAACGAAAAAAGCTTTCGGTTCCATCGCTTACCCGGCAGCTTCGGCCGTCACGTTGTACAAACCGGGAAGCAAGATCTTGTAGTAATCACCGTCAGCAGTGGTAAATGTGACATGTTGAATTTGGTTCACCTGAACCGAAGCGTGCGGGATTGCGTGACCGATCGTGCTTTTCACCGTGCCGGATATTCCGTGCTGGGCCTGTTCAACGTATTTCAGCAACGCTTCTCGGTTCTGCAACCAGTACTGCGGTAGGTCTTCCTTCCTGGGAAACTTTTCACAGCCCACCTCTAATGTCAATTCGTACGCCCCACCAACGATGTAGGACCAATCCTGCATTCCTCCCGTTACCGAGTACCATGCGGCTCCGTTGGTGATACCGTCAGGGAAATTTTCCCGCACAAATTTGGTGCATGGTTTGCCTAAGTGCATCGTCGTGTGTGCCTAGAAGAAAAGAAAAACCGGTATTACTTTCCATCCATCGATTCCAAGTGCAAGATTTTTATACTCACATCCGCGTAGGTATGCGCCAAATATTGGAACATTTCGTTCTCTTCGGTTGGATTTGTAACCGTCCTCGGGTTGCTGTAATCGTTGGAGTAAGCAAAATCTTTCGGTGAATCGTCGAACGGGTAATTGGCCACCAGCGCACCACCGTGTAGATTGGCCGAAAGAACGAACGGAATAGACTGCGACCAATTCATAACGGCTTGTGTTTCCGGTTCCTGTTTAATATTGTACCGATTCCGACCGAACTGATCCGGGAAGTTACGGTTCAGATCAACCCCATTGGCATTAGCTCTTCCTTTCAGATTTTCCTTATCGTCGATCTCGGAGATTTCATATCCATCCGGATTCATGCTGAACAGCAGATGAAGACGAGTATTGTTGACAAGTTTAGTGACTCGCTCGGTTTGGTTATAATTTTCACACAGGTACTTGGCAAATAGAAGCAGTAGTTCACGTCCTACGACTTCGTTGCCATGCATGTTGGCTATGTACTTCACTTCCGGTTTACCAGGAATGTGCAGCCCTGGATGCCGGGTGATTTCCATTACCCAGAGGTCACGCTGCTGGACACTTTTGCCGATGGAATACAGTCTGGTGATGGATGGGTAGTTTTCCGCTAACTCGTGAATTATGCTGGAAAATTGAGTTGGGTTATTAATCGGTTTATTGGGAGAAAAATTGTCTGTAAAGATGTAATTGTAGATACTATGAAATTAGTCATTTCATCATTTAAAATTTCAGGTATATCATGATGGACATAACACCCGACCCTGTCAGCTTGGAGCAAAATCAATCTTCAGCTCAGCAACGCCATCGCACGGCATCACATTCAACATATCATGTCAATTGCATGGGTGCGCAGTGCTGCTATTTTGACGCGCACGAATTTGACATTTCTCTTTCCTACTTCTATGTACGAGATTTGATGCGGACTCGCCTGAGGGCGCCATGCTCGCGAAAAAAGTATTTTGCCAACGATTTGTTCGGGAAAAGTGAGAGCTGGATATTTTGTTAATATGATGCCTTTGATAACACGCAGCCTATGTGCGTTGGATTTCGAACACCGCAGCATGAAAGATGCATAAATCTCAAAAATCAAAACAAGAAAAAATCTTTTCTTGAATTTTTCGAAACCTTTACTTAGATCACAAATCAGAGGTCAGTGGTTTTTATAAGCATTAAAAAGTTTGTTAAATGTGGATTAGCAGAAAAATATTTAGTACAGACAGTCTTGTGAAATTATCGTCAATAGAAGAAGCGATTGACGACAGTTCCATTTTAGAATAACTTTTCTTTAAGTTTGCACTAAGCAGTGCAATTTGAACAGCTCTGCGCTGACGGTTATGTGCCCTCAGCACAAACTGAGGTTAACCCCTAAATGACATTTTTGAATGTTTGACCAGTATTTCCGGTATTTTCGGAACTGGAACCAGAAACAAGTATAGCCGAAGAAGTATGATTTTGAGTGAAACATGTAAATACCTCTAGATCATGGTTGTTTTGACAGTTTGATAGTTATTTCTAGACACTGGAAAAAGTCTTACAAAACATAAGTTTCAGACCGCTAATAAAAAACTTGCAGGGTAATTAAGAACCACCTCAAAAAAAAATTTTTGCTTCGATGTGTGTGAATCAGGTTCGAAACTGACTCGATTTTCAGTTTAATTACGCTTGAACTCAGTTCGAAACTGGTTTTGGACGAACGGCTTTCCATCAGTTATGGTGAAAACTGGGTTGCGTTTGGCATCAGGCGAAAAACGTTATAAGTAATGTCAATGTAGTTTAATAGGGTGCATGTACTTATTTTAAGGTAAATGTACCTAGCTAAGTAAAACCTTGCAAACGAGGCGGTTAATATTTGTAGATATTTCTTCGCATATCTATCAATGACAAGCAGCCACATAACCGAAGCCTCGGCGAGTCGGTCTCCGATTCGCCATCGAAAGCAGCGGTCTCTAGCAAGCAATCCTGCAATTCACCGGTTTTCTCGGTCTACTCAAAGCTAGTTACTATGCTTTAGTTATGTTAGAATCCCTATTGCGAAGCAGCACTATTTTCTATCGAAACTTGGATTTCATTGCGAGAGCAGGGATGACCAATCAGAAGCGTTGTATACAAATCTGTAACCGCTTCGTTCTACCGGTTCATTTAAAGCTTGGTATGATTACCTTAGTTAGTTATCAACACTTTAGTTAGGTACATTCACCTTAGTTATGAATAACACACTCATCAAAGCAAACCGTATTCAGCATATTTTTTCATGCGCCCGAATAACGGAAAAGTACCAAAGTTTTAACAAATACAAATATTTGTATTTGATTTAATATACTGTCAAACGCAGTCCGTTTTTATTGCAGTATTTTGTATTGAAATTATTATACAACTTGTTATCATTTTATTTTCATAGCGCAATATATCCAAATAATTTTGCACCGGACAGTACCAGCCTAGATACCGTGCACTCAAAATAATAATCATGTTATAGTTACGTGAAAAGTTATGTGAATATTTTCCACCCTACTACCCTACGTAGATTTTAATGGACTGGCATTTAAAAGCTGTTTAATGCATAATCCATTCAAAGTTATGTGTTTCATAGGTAAAATGTAATGTACTCTTCATATCACATTTACCTATCATTTCATATCAAATTTAGGCACCAGAGAATTACAAGGATAAATTTTTTAAATATTACCATTTAATTCTGTTATAAGTTATAACAGAATTAAATGGTAATATTTAAAAAATTTATCCTTGTAAAATCATTCTGTTCAAACACTCAAACGAAAAGTTACCAGAGAATTACTATTTTATATATTGGTTGAAGTCAAAAGGGAAATATCTCAGATTTTTATATAACTCTATAAAATGGAAAGTAACATGAAAAATAAAACATTTATTTCAGAAAATTAGCACAGAATTTCAATGGCTGAAAATAAAAAGCAACTAATAACGTGAAAAGTATTATTTGTTTTTTTTTTCTTTCATGTTTTTGCTTGTCTTTCACAATTATGAATTGAATGGTAAAAATCAACTATTGCGAAGATCCGTTGATACTACAATGTTAATAACAGAGATAACATAGATACTTGTTTGTTTGTTAAATTGATATTTTTTTCTCGATAGACGGCAGCTCAGATCAACCAAAATAACATATTAATCATTTTGCGCGGTAAATAATAAACAATTAAAGACTGTCCCCGAAAGTATGGACGCACTTTGATTTCGCTGTAAATAATTCACAAGTGTTAGATATTCAAATTTTATTCGATATGCTGATAATATTAGACGTCAACAACAGAATGTTATTCTCAACATTTGCTACTTAGCCATTGTAGACTAGCTAGCGCACCTTCTTGCGAACGTTCCTCATTAAATTCCGTACAGACTTCTTGGCGACAAGTTTTGACACTTTTTTCCAATCTTTTTCGAACTGTTGAATGGTTTCGGCTGCCGAGACATGTTTCCTAAGATGTGCCTTCGTTAATGCCCAAAATTCCTCAATTGGTCGAAGTTGTGGGCAATTTGGTGGATTCATGTCTTTTGGGACGAAAGTGACATTTTTGGTAGTATACCATTCTACCGTTGATTTCGAGTAGTAGCAAGAAGTAAGATCTGGCCAGAAGTCAACAGGATCCTTGTGGCTTCGAATCATGGGTAGAAGTCGTTTTTGTAAACATTCCTTGATGTATATTTCGCTGTTCATTGAAGCAGTGGTGATGAAGGGTTTCGAAATCTTACCGCAGCTACAAATTGCTTGCCAGGCCATAGCTTTCTTACCAAATTTTTCGACTTCAATCGATGTCTCGGACTGGTTTAACACTTGCCCTTCTCGCACCGTATAATTGTGGTCCCGGCAAGGATTTGTAATCGAGTTTCACGTATTGTACAGCTTTCGAACCCTCAGCCGGATCGATGCTTCTTGTTTCGGACTACGTTTTGGTTGTTTCTGCTTCTTATAGGTTCGAAGATTCAAACGTTCTTTAGCACGAAGAACATTTGACTTCGAAGTGCCATTTTTTTGGCCACATTTCGTACACAATTTTTCGACGTTGTTCTGCTGAAAGTCTACGCATTTCGAAACATACTAATGAAGACGAATAAACAACTGCACAAGTGGCTAGAGAAGAGTGTAAACGACAGGACGCAGCCATAAAAATTGACAGATTCTGAACCATTGCGAAATGGCAGCGGTGTTTGGTTGCGTCCATACTTTCTGGGACAGTCTTTAGCGATCTACTAGATCTACTAGAAAAGAGAAAATTATTAACAAATTTTAAGGAAATTGCTTCTCTTTACAAAGTAACTTCTTTACTCCACTCATTAGTGAAATGATGTCTTCCTCGTAATCATTATTATGTGAAATAGATGAAAATATAATTTACGATTTTTTTTACCATTGCTTTTTGGAGTTTCTAGAACTGAATTCCGGAACGGTTGTATCCGAAGTATGAACATCAACTAACAAGATTGTGTGTTAAAACAGTTCAACAAACAAAAATTAACAGCCACCTATGATACTGTAAGAACTTTCATTTGAGTCTAATTTTATAATAATAGGTTTAGTCGCTGTGAAATCGAGGTGAATTTAATTTTGTAATAATTGACAACCATTTTCTGTATCTCCGGAAACGAAAACTGAAAACTGAAATAACTAATGTCGGTTCGTTAAGCTATCATATAATAATACCTAAACATTGAAACAGTTTCAGCGCCCTTACCGAAGGCCTTTTAATAGGTTTTTTACCGTCACTGCTAACCTCAATCGGATGAAGACATTTTGACAGTTCAGCGGTATTGTTTGTAAACAGACTTTTTTTGTTTGTCTGTTAACAAAATGGATGAGACATTTTACGGTGCATATCACCTGAATAGAGTATTAAAACATTTGTTAACAATTTTATACGGTTTGATTTTGAGATTTATTAAATAAAAGTGACTAGTTGCAAAGTGTATAAACGATTGTTTAAGATGTGTACTTCGATTTTTTTAAGCTAGTTTGTAAACAGTACCGCTGAACTGTCAAGGATGAATTTTTGTTCATTTGTGACATCACGGTAAAAAATCTAATTAGGTTTTACACGATGACGACACAAATGAACTGCCGATGAATCAAGTTCATCTTTGACAGCTGCCGGTGCTTTGATTTGTTTTGCGACTGCAAATTGAAAATTGAAAAATAACGAAAAAGCACCTGTTAAAAACGTATTCCACAGTGAAAAGAACTAAAAAGATTGCCCTGTATGCGTTTCCAGCATCAAGGAGCGATATTTGTATAAATCAGTTTAGTGTGAGGCGACTAGCAATTTTTAAATTGAAATGATGAACCTCTGATGAACTTTCAAATTGTAAACAAACCATCGGCGGCTGTCAAAAAAAAAGTTCATTCTATTCATTTTGTGAGATTATGTCATCACAAACGAATTTCCAGACATTACAGTCACGATCTTTTCTTGGCGCACATCTATGGTCCTTCGTGAAACTGGCACCAATGGTGATAAATTGGTTGCACTGCTGAGTTCCCATCATACATTCATAATGCAAATGTCAAACTGTGAGAATCCTTTCGATTCGGTAGCTCATTTGTATATATTAAGATTTTATGGAACACTTTGGTTGAAATGTTAACAATGCAATTAATCTCGAGCGGTGAGTGCGGTCATTTCAGAAGGTATTGGGAACGAACCACATTTTTTAGAAATATTTATAAGCACCTACATGTTTTTTTTTTTTTTTTTTTTTTTTTTTTTTTTTTTTTTAATAACTATTTATTGGAATATGAGTTAAAATTAAATTATTAAGATTTAAATTGGGTGTTCAGCCACAAGTGGTGACTTTTCAGCCCTGTTATATATATATATATATATATATATATATATATATATATATATATATATATATATATATATATATATATATATATATATATATATATATATATATATATATATATATATATATATGATTTGGTTATTAGCATGAAGACATCATTTGCTTCCGCAATTCTGAGATTTTTGTGTAGGGAAAATTCTAAACCTACTTGTATAGTGTAATGGGGAAAAGGAACTTATATACTAACTTACTAACTAATACAGAGAGCGAATCGATTCAATTGAAGATTGCATCGATTTTTGTCGGAATTTGCTTATAATATTATGTGACATTACATCTAATGGTTCTATATTTGTGAGTCTGTGTAACTCATTTGTACTAAACCAGGGAGGACGCTTCAGAATCATTTTCAGAATTTTATTCTGAATCCTTTGAAGCGTTTTCTTCCTGGTGGAACAACAGCTTGACCAAATTGGTACCGCATAAAGCATGGCTGGCCTGAAAATTTGTTTATAAATTAACAATTTGTTTTTTAGACAGAGCTTATAATTTCTGTTTATAAGAGGATATAAACATTTAATATATTTATTACACTTTGCCTGGATTCCTTCAATGTGATCCTTGAAAGTGAGTTTAAGCACCTACATGTCTTTATTATTTATCTTTGATGTCATGTTTGGGCAAAACCTAATTTCATTCAAAGTTTGGGAAAATCGAAGTAGCCTTTGAGAAATCATAGTGTGTCTATTTTTTAATTTTAAATCACTATTCCTGGTTCTACTGGAACTGGATATCGGGGATCAATATAATTGAATTGAGTTTATTTAGTCATCAGTTAACGATGTCTACAAACTAGAGGAAAGTAATAACAAATTGACGGACTTGTTTTTGACAAAACGCTCTAGAAAATAAAATTCTTATACCATTAATCCTGTGATGTCCGAATCGTTTAATTTTTTATTGGATCTTGAGTCTTTTGATTCAGAATTAAAGAAAATTGAAGTAGCTAAAATAACGAAACTTTCAAACAAATTAAAAATGGAAATCTTCTAGATACGATGTGCTGATCAAAAATGCCTTTCATTTGAGCTTAAGTTTGTAAAAATCGGTACAACCATTTTATAGAATAAAAGATGCACACACACACATAGCGCTATCGGAATCGCCCAAACTAGAGTGCCTATAATCGGATTTTGAAGACCTTTCTTGTTTTCCGGAGCTTGCCGTTTATAATCGTTCGGAATTGTTCTTCACAAAATCAATTCATCCTGGCTTCATACCACTCCATCGCCGGTTTTGTGTAATGGCACGATACCAATTCCGGTCAAAACAGAGTGTCACCGTCGTGGGACCAGAGGAATGGGAATCAACAATGCTCCTGAAGACATTTCCCTTTATATATTTGTCCGTTGATGGTACCGATTGGTAAGTAAGACTTACGGAATTTTTCGCACACACGGATCGCTTTCCACACCGGGTACTCCTTGAATATATTTGTTAAACTTCTGCTCCGTCCGGAACATCCAGTAGGGACTTGCCAACGAGAAACTCCAGACCGGCGATCTGTTTGGTGTTCGCTTTAATGAGTCGTCCTTGTGCAGAATTTGGCCACTGTGTTCTGTTTATTGGTTCGAATAGGCGCCTTTCTTAACTTGAAGATATGAGGTACGACCCGATATATTCCTTGTAGGACAAACAAGACTGACGAATTGACCATTTTCGACCCGTCCGAATCAAAAGGCTCGCATTCTGCTGGAAGGATTTCCTTAGTTTTTATCATATGATATTGATTTGTATCTAGTGCCATGGTTTCAAATTCTGTTGATACCAAAAAAAAAAGCTATCTAATGTCGCAGTCCGTGATAACTTGTTGTTGTATCATAGCACCCAAATTCCAACGGAAATCGAAAACCACAAAAAAAGTTCAAACCGGACCCTCCCAGACGGTATAGAATCGAGTGAATCACTCGAACGCGTCCAAAACTAGTTTGTCTGTGTCTACGATAAATACCTTCGGCGGGACGCAGCATATGTGCCATACTAGGTTAGGTAATACAAACGGGAAGGGAATATGCGAACTTCGCAAACATCTGCTTTAACAATAGCCTGGAGAGAATAGGTGCGTGTTCAGTATGAACTAACCGCGAAATGAAGATTTGAATCTTCTCAAACTCATAAATGCTCGCGGCCACGGTATGCGAAAGAGAACCTCTGACCTATATAAAGCATATGAATTGTCATTTTCCGTTACAGTTCAACTACAACCTTCATCCTATTCAATTGATTAGGAGTCTTAAAAGTAAAACGAATCAAATTTCAAAATGAAAGTAAGTCTCTAATTGTACTGCAAATTTGAGTAACAAATCGGAATTCGTTGTTTTTTCCCTTCCCAACAGCTGTTCGCGATGATTCTGTTGACTGTGGCCCTCCTCAACATGACCCTGGGTTCACCAATTTTCATTACGTTGAAACTAAAAAAGCTGGCACGGCCAGCTCTGATCAATGCCTGGAATAAGCACGTGGTTCCAACAATCGAAAGCTACGGTCACAGGTTTACGGTGGTACAACCGAATTATCCGCATTATTAGTTTACATATTTCAATCGAAGTTTTTCATGTGATAATTAGTCAAATTAATAAAAGATTATTTTATAGAATGAATTGATGACGTTCAATCAGTAATTTTTAAACATGTTCAATGTTTTCATTTTGAAAACAATTTCAACTCGGATACTACTAAACATTTCTGGATTTCATCCAGTTCGTGGTAGATAGACTAGAGAATAGTCGTGAGAAAATGACTCTAAAATCCAACTCCCTTGGGCAATCAGGAACTAGATTTCACAAACAACAATAGAAATAAAGTAAAACGATCATACCCGGGACGAACTGACGGAAAATTATCAAATTCTTTTTACGCTTTACATTTTAGTGTCTAGTCCCTCTAAGAAATGTGACTAGTTTTCTTAATTACATAATTCTGTTCGTAACTCAGCGATTTTTAATTTTTTTTCACCGTTCTAGTCTAATCCTCACACATCCGTTTTAGAAAAATATATTCAAAATTTTATAACGGTTGCTCTATTATTCCACCAACAAGACCAGCTACCAGTTTTATGTATTTGACTCTCAAAAAGTATATATTACAAATGAAACCTGACTAGGAACCGGAAAGAAGTCGGTTACCGTTGTCATGATTAAACAATTAATAAAATAATTAAGTAATCATGGTCGGGAAATTCGATACTCCAATTTTCTTCCCGGATAACTCTTCGAACATTCTGAATGAAGTGATAATGTGACAAATTATTGGAAGGTTAAAAAGCCGAATTGAACTACACGAACTTCTCAAATTGTTGACTTGAATCTGAGAAATATTCATTCAACATGATGGAATATATTGTGTTTATTGATTATTACCCTTGCACTAAGCTACCGTGTCTCTCTGGGTTATGATGTTTTTGGATTACGGGGAGTAGGCCCCGCTGCAAGAATTCCCGAATGTATATTTGCGCAGTTGACACAAATGGATTCAAAAGCATTCTACACTTACAAATTGCTTACCAAACCATTGTTTTTTACCAAAATTTTCTGTGAAAATTGACTCATTGGAGTCTTCAATACTTTGTCCAGCACAGATCGTGTAGAGCGTATTACAATAAAATTTCACGTAGTATTCATCATCTATGATTTTCTGCATAATAGTTGATTGTATAACTTGCGGTTTGTTTTTCACTTCGTTTCGGTTTTTTCTGCTTCTTGAAAGGCCTCAGACCATTTCTTGTATTTCCTGGATCGGCGATAGCACCCATAAAAGGATGAAAATTTGCACCGTTTTCTAGACCAGGTTTGTGTTCACAGGGTTTGATTTAAATGCATATTATTCTTTGTCTTGGAAGTCAATTGACTCAGTGAAACTTGCGCTTTTCTGAGGAAGTCCAAAGCATTTTTGTGGCATGCAACTGAATCTCACAAATTTACAAATTGAAGTGCAAACAATAATACTACTGATCATGCACTGTAAAACCGGCATCTTAAAATAACAAAGGTGCATCAAAAGTATGCTTAGCAATGAAACACCATCAGGCGATTGAAATTTTTGCTCGAAAGTGCAGAGCCAGAGCAATCTACGCCACCAGTGTTTTTCAATAAAAAAAAACACCACTAGATTTCCAACTGTATCCCGCTTGTGAGAAATTCTGGCAGCCGGCAGAAATTTTGCAGGCGAAATTGCGTCATTCTTTCGCCACGTCACGTCTTGCAAGATCGCTCTTCCTTCTTTTTTCTGGTCGGTTTCATTTGATATGCGTCAATTCTGCATGTACATCCAAAAATGGAAACGAATCTTAAGACCAGCTACATGAAATTAAAATACTAGTGTATTGAGAGAAGAAGCTTTGCGTATTATGTTTGGTAGCGCAAAAGCTATGTTATTGCATATCGTTAAAACTTCTAATAAAAAAAAACTGAAACCAAAGGCGATAAAAGTGAAGAACCTATTCAAAACGGTTAAGCCAGTCTTGTATGGCAAAAATCCAGCAGAGACAGAACCGCTAGGCGAAATTCTCTGCTGGAAACGGTTGTCCCATTTCTACCGGGATTCTGCCAGCAATTCGGCAAAACCTTCTAGCAGGCGCTTCCGGCCGTCTGGGGGAAATCTGCCAGGCACATGCAAGCGGGATGAAGACACTGACAGAGTACGCGTCTGGATATATGAAGACAAACACGAGAAAAGGTCCTAAGTGCAAATGACAGTTTCTCTTTGTTTACTTTCTCTTTCGAGTATTACGATCCAATCTGCAATCTTTCCATCTAACACTTTACATAGGATAATAGCAAAAACCACCAACTTTCGATATGCAATGTAGAAATTGTTGGAAATTACTAGAATTTGCCGTAATAATTGAAAGAGAAAGTAAACCAAGAGAAAGAGTCATTTGCACTTGGGACCTTTTCTAATGTTCATCGAGATATATCATAAGAAATAGATGTACTTTTTCTAATAGGGTAACGTAGGTATTCTGGCCACTAGGATAGATTTTGGTACCAATCAGATGCTTCTCGGCTGATAAATCGCTTATTTCTTCGAAACCATCGTCTCCGTTAGAGAAATCCAGTAAGCCAGCATAGTGTCTTAGATTTTTGGCAGACAAAATAGGATCAATCAGAATTTCAATCATGTACAATTGAAAATACGTGGCTGATACATTCAAATCGAAACTTATGTCGTTTTCGATTGATACCAAACCTAACCCAGTTTCCACTCCAACTGATGTTAAACCGTTTGTTTGAAGCCAGTTTTGAACCTAGTTTCAACGTTGTTGAACTGAAAACTGAGTCAGTTTCGAACCTGGTTTTTATATCAGCTTTGCACAACAAACTCCCGTTGCTAAGTGCGAAATCAACACAGTTTCTTGAAAAGTGTTTGTTTGATGAAACTACCCTGGGTCAGTTTCAGTTTTCTCAAGCGAAAACGACATTAGAAATATTTCCAATCAAAAGGTTTTTTATATCATTTATCTATACCCGGCTTCAACCTACTAACGATCGTTCACCGGGTTAATCAAAAGGTGAAATAATAAATTGATACAAAATAGACTGAGCTTTAAGTGTTTCAAACCTGATCACATTTCTACCTGTATTTATCCTGGAATTTCAAATTTGCTCCTCTATATAGAAAACAAAGAGGTTTTTGATATAACTCTATTTTATGTTTTATGTTTTTATTTATTTGGAAAAACTAACAGAAAAGATGATGATGGAAAAAGATACGCTCAGAGACATAACATACGCAGTTTTAAATGTTTTCCTATTCAATTTTGTGAAAAAACGCAAAATTGTTATTCGATGGTGATAAACAAAATTTTGCTAAATGCTACCGCTATCAAAATTGAGCGAATTTAAAACAACGTCTACTGAAAATTTACAAATCTTTATCAAATATTTATTTCAATGCTTGCAATGATTCTATGTTAAGATAATTTTATATGGTATAAGGCTGTGTAAAATAATATACATTATACTAAATTGCATCAGTTTTATAGTTTTTGGAGAGATTCCAGAAAATATTATTCCGATCATTAGGTTGATTAAATTTTGAATTAATCGCATTCAAATAGTGAAAGGTTTTTCACAGAGTGTATTTTTCCATATAGGGTAACGACTCCCTATTTCATCAGAGCTCCTATTTCCATCTTATCACTTCATCTCATAACTTTGAACATGAATCATTGATATCTTTCAACCTAAACCAAACTGTAAAATGTTTTAATACGTTTATTAAAGTTTTTGTCACACTTTCTCATTCAAAATATGGTTTTAAATCCTTCAGTTATCGTTTTTTCCGTTTAAAAATTAATTCACTTTCCAATTGTGGACCACTATCCAATGTTGGACGATTTCATAATTAGTAATGTTAATTTTTTAGAATATGAGATGAAAATTTGCAACTTATTTACTTTATCGTACCTTGTTTCCATCTCATTTCGTATCGCAAGGTTGCCAAGTTTTCTCACAATACAATGAGTATATTTTTGGTGTTCGCGAAATTAGTTTAATTATATTAATAATATTTACAGTTCAACTTGAATGTTTCGGCATCAAATATTACTAGAGAGAGCGTAGCACTGGTTTCTTTCCGCAATATGTCAACATAACGCTGTTAATTGTATGTGATTCATCGGCTGTGCATCTAACATTTTCATATTTTTAAAAGGACTAATCCATATTAACCCTACAGTACAATTTGAAATGTTTAACGGAAGGAATCAAAAATGACCCAATAATTTTTAAAAGTCGGATTGATACCAAACTGGTTCTAAAATTATTGTGTATTGTCTCTTCATTTGGCATTAGGACCTTTTGAGAAGAATTCTGACATTTTGAACCTGAGAGTCCAATAGTGCAATATTTTGGTATAATTTTTGTTTAATAGGATGAATATAGGACCAACGATAGGATTAATAAAACTCCCTTACGATGAAATCAGGAACAGAGTAGTGAACATTTCAGAAGCGTTTTTAGCTGGTTTTTGAATATTAGTTTAATTTCCAAGCAATGTGAATCGATTCTCAATGTGGAGTAAAACGAATTAAGCGGAAATATAAAATAATTGGAGTGATTTCATCATGGCTTAGCTTTTATTTGAAGAAGTTTACTGATATTTAAATATTTTGTGACAAACGAGTCGCGTTAGAATTCATTCGAATGAAAACAAGAATGGCTTATTCGTATTTGTTCGAAAGTATCCGTTCGTCGTATGGTCGATACGGACGGAAACAAGAATGAGGGTGATAGCTTTTTGAAAATTTTCAAGGAATTTTATTTAAACCTTTCTCAAAATATGGATCGAGTGAAAATGGCCAACTATTAGGTGTCGATAGCAACAACAATAAAAAAAAATCGTATTCTTCATACCAGGGGCGGCGGAAGCCTTATTGGAAGTATACTGAGCCCACACCTGAAAAAGTGGGTGAAATCTGTTCCGCCGCCCCTGGATTAAACGTTTCTGAACTCGGAGAATAATTTGAAGCTCAACAATAGTGCATGTAATATAGTAGTAAAAATAACTTACGCTTCCATGGCGGAAAAATTATGATGATCGAATCGAGGTGCTCTCCGGAATCCATACTGGTCAGGCTGTTGTCGTATAACCCGAGGATGTTTCGTTTTATCTGAAACTAATTATCGAGAGCCATATTGTTAATCACAATCTAGGATCTGCAGCTTCACACTGCTCGGTCTACAACAAATCTAGCTATCAACGGAGTTAATAAGTATGTACATTAGTGTAGTCACCACACAACCCACCTCACTGGCTAAAACTGACTGCTTCTGTGTTAGTGGCCTTTTCTGACGGTTAGTTGGCTGACGGAAGTATGTCTGTACAAACGAATGTCTATTATTTACCTTGAAAGCACTACACCATACACACATACACATTTATCCGCGGTCACCGGAAAGCCTCAAGTATTTGATATTTTAAAGTACCAAAAACATAAAAAAAACATGCGAAAAACTGAATACTTAATAAAAGGCCAATTTTGGGGTAATACTTGTTCGAAAATTGCTTTATTCACTTTAATAGACTTGACATTGGGCTGTTTGGTTTACAAGTGCAAAATACTGGATAATTAGAGTGACGGTTTTGTTTTGTTTTGCATTGTTTTTTTTTTTTTATTTCGAATATTAAACACCGGTTAGTTTGCTTTTGTCGCCATCTGGTGATACTTCTACTATCAGAAAAATAGTCCTATTTATATGGTATCAATTGGTCGAATAAATAGAAGAAGAATTGCAACTATATGTCTTACAACCGAGCAGTTTAAAACGGTCAGTGAGAGAAAATTTGTTCATTATTTTGTAACATATTCGGTATTTTTGTAACACTTATAGAGGACTATCGTACTAACACATATAATTGTTGCCATTTTTTTACATTTCAATGTGTATATGTATAAGTATGTAGTTGGTGATAGGAGCATGCTTCTTCATAGGAAAATAGAACTCCTATTTCCTGCATGGTGTCGAAAGTGCAGTGATCTAATTAGTGTGCTAGGTTCGTGTAGAACTATTTATACAATAAAAACAGCTATTTTTACATGCGGCATCGCGACCTATGTTCATAGTAATAGTTACTCTATGGTCTATGGTTATTGAATGGTTCCTTTCTCTGATTGTTCCACCGTTTATCGGTAGAACTTGAGGGGACTGTGATATTGGCTGCCGTAGAAGTTGCTGTTATAATTGTAATAGTTGTTGGGTCCCGCCGAAAGCCGATAGTTTATTGTGGGCGTGGGTGTATAGAGGGAAGAATAGGGACGGGATTTTCGCATGTCGGTATACCAATACGAAGGGGCCCCACCGGCGTAGTAAACGGTCTGTTCTCTTCTGGTCGGCTTTGTCGGATGTCGTCGTCGTTGCGTCGATTCGGGACTGGGCATCGGAAATCTCACTGGAAATTCGTCAACAGGAAAGACTGGTATAGTGTGTTTGTGTGAAGTAAGAACCAAGGCGTATGTTACATTTTTCTACATACATGGATACGGGAGATTAGTCTGTTAGTTGTACTTAGTTTCTGTTGAAAAGTTAATCATGTGTTGGTCTAGTAGGCTGAGTTCACACTGGGTTTGAAGAATGAGCACGCATCCTTCTTCAAATGGTTGGTAAATATTTTTACTGTCGTAACAACTACGTGACACATTGTCATCTGTTTTGTACTATTAAATAAAAATACAAAATTTAACATAACTGAGCTAGGTTGCTGTTTGTCTTATCAAGGTAACTTGGGTATGGTGTCTGCAAACAATAATGACCAGCTATCAAAAAAGCATTCCTCGAGATTCCGCACATTTGTTTTTGAAAATGCAGGGACCAGAGCTGATTTCTGTCACTATCAACTAGCAACATTGCCATGACAGCTGCCAACCGGGCTCTACAAATTACCATGTACTGAGTGTCTGAGAGCCGGTGGGTCAAACATAAAATTCTCTGGATATTTTACTCATCAGAACGCTCATTGATTGCAAAAGCAATTGACATTATCTTCTTTTCTCCTGTCACTGTTTGATTACGATGTGACTAAATAATAATCGGACAGCATAAAAACTGAAATTTATTCATTTACTCCAATAAACTTCAAGTCTGATGACTTTTTGCAAAGAATAATGAGCTTTTTCAATTTATGTTAGATTTTTTTCTACTTCAATAGGAAATAGGAGAATGAGAGAGAAAACAAAAAGAGTCGGCTGTCTTTGACTAATACCGTTTTCGTTTTTGAGCCTGCACGCGAGTGACTCTGACCCCGAGTAAAACGAACACGTGGTACGTGCCCTAAACAACAACTCATAAAAAAGAAAAAAATAAACGAACTCGCATGGATGTCGTGGTGCCACCTGAGAAAATTTTCAGAGCGAAACTACGCGATTGGAGTCTTGTTAAGACGTAGAATCGCCTTGAGCTAGTTTTCAAAGTTGATCAGTATCTCAGGAAGAAAGGAGATTGGAAAAATGACATGCGATTACAATATATACCCGCATACATTGGTAATGCCTTGAACCGAAGGTGGCTTCGAACATACGTACATACATACATATAATACTGACTAAACCATATTATTCGCACCTTGTTCGAAGTGTATATAATTTGTTCATTTATTATGGATCGAATCACCGGAAACTAAACGATGCGTGGGAGATGCGCATTGTTTTGAGTGAGCTGATGTTTTTTACGTAAATACGTCTTACTTTATTATGGGGTGCATTTTCAAAATTCGCCCTGTGGGAGAATGGGTAGAACTTAATCATGAATACCTCGAGTTGTACTAAACGCATAAACATAATACACCAATCCACGTTTAAAGTTTCAAAAGTGTGAGATAACTAAAAAAATTAGTTTTCTCGAACCTTTGGAAACAAAAAGAATAACTCATCACGCTTGATTCGCACTCGCGCGATGGTTTTGAGGAAATTTCAGTTTAGAATTTAGTTCCACAATACATATTCAAAAGTTAAAACTAAGATAGTGTATACAAAATAAGCAAATACGATCTACAAAAGCGTGCAACTTGGCCTTCGAGACCAAATTCAATTTGTATTGATTGAAATTGAAATTCAATTTGTGTTGATTGACACCAAATTCAATTTGTATTGAGTGACATTGGAGTCTTGCTAAAAGAACGAATTCATCTATACATAAAAGATGTTAGTGAAATATAATTCAACAAGGCTTCTAATTCAGTGTATGCAATTGCTTTCGCTTCGGTTAACAACGAGGAGCACTGTGTTGAGTATGAAAACGTTGAATACAAAATCCCTGTGTAGGTGGTGGGCGGTGCCATAGAAATGCGTGTACATGACTTTCCCCCGCAGGTCAGTCATCATTACATTCGAAAAATTATATCGCAATACAGAGAAATACTTTCCATCGGAGTGTGGCGGAATTTCTTAGATCCGAGTGAGTGTTACGTATGCGACTACATAAGGCAATTCCATCTTACGTAATTTGTGGTCAGGGCGCGAGGCATCCTTGCAAATTGTTAGTTACCTACGAGAATCGGCAGATTACATGTCAGTTTAGTGAAAAACCTGCACACTATGGTAAACCATGCATTGCAACTGCGTATAGGAAATCTTCAACCATAGGCAAGTACAACGTTAACTAGTGAACCCAGTACTCCTGAATCAACAAACGAAAATAGTCACACTTTAGAGCAAGTTTGCGGGACGTATTATGTCAAAAAGGCGGATAGGTGATGTCACGGACATAACTGAAGAACGTGAATACGAATGAAATTTACATACTTATTTCACACTTTCGAATACCGATAATCGTACGTATTAGTTGATTGATTGTGTGAATTTTGAAACTTTTACTGAATTACTTCTACGATTATATCGGTGCCCCTGCACTGAATTATGACTTATTGATGACAAATATATTCTACAACACAAAAAAAAACGCTGAACAAATAAGAGTAAAAAAGCTCAACAAACAATGTTAGGTTTGTTTGTAGATTAACATACTCATTTAAGAAATACTTTGCGTAATTCTTATGGAATGTTTACGTGATTCTAAAAAGAACAGACTTGTGGAATTTATCCGATGTTTGCAACTGTTGAGTACTATTTGTCAAGATTTCAGTTCATGAATTTAGTTCTAGAATTCTGGAACTGAACTCTTTCTCAGATCTAAGGTTCCAAATTTAATTCAGTTCCAAAGGTCTATTTCCAACATCCAAGTTGCGAATTCTGAACCTGATTTCTGAAACTGATTTGAGAGGAATTGAATGCTTACTCAGAAGTCAGGTTCGGAGTTGAGATCTAAAATTTTGTTCCAGAATCCATATCTGAAACCCAGAAAACCATTTCGTACGTTTATCGCAAGCTATAATCGCATTATGCGTTCTGTTATATGTTATAATAAAATCGCAGAGCATATTGCAAATATGGCCTATGCGTGCAAAAGTGGAGGCGATATACATGCAATTTCGTAAAATCAAAAGCTAGATGCGATGTAGTAAAGCATTTAATGTGATTCAGTTTATCAGCTTCAGTGATTTTCTTTTGTATTTTATGCGATCGTAAGTATATTTTTATTCAAGAGTCTATGCGATTCTAACCATTCATCCTACTAATAAGCAAAAAAATAACAACGAGCTTTTACGGATCGAGGCTCGAACCTGAAACTTGTGGATCGTTTACCGAGATTTTCTACTCTCATCCATACCATAGCTGTTGATAAGCCCGATTTCAGACGAATACATTCTTCTTTCATCTTACAGATGACTGAGTCACATCGCATATCTAAGCATAACTAAAATCTTACAGTGCGAAATAACTCGTTACGTTTTATGATGTAAACTATCATTCACATTCACACATATGTGTTCACAGTATATCGTAGAAGATAAGGTTTGTAGAATTTCTTATTGTGAGGAAGTTCGTTTTGTTTCACGAACAAGACTGTTGTTTACACAAATATTCCATGATACTGATAATTTTAAATTATCCTAACCATTTTTCAAACAAGTGTTCTTGAATTTTCAGTAAAACACTCCGTATTAGAATGCGACCAAATATTTTTATATTCAGCCAGTAAAGTCAGAATTGTGAGCCAATCGCATTGAATGCTAGGAATTATCATCGTGTGAGAGGGGTTTTACGTACAATGCGATATAATTCAGATAAATTTTGAATATCATGTACAGCCAAACATTTATGGAAGTAATGCGAGTTCAATTCTGTATACGGCGAGGTCGTTCAATCAATTATGCGATTGTGTGCTCATCGTCGCAATAAGCTTGTGCGATAGCATCATATGGGGGAAAATATGAACTTCAGTTATATGATTATGCGATGGTGATTATGAACAGCGTTTTAAATGATCTAGTTCGTGCTACCTTATACGATTTGTGGTTCTCTGGGAATTCATGTCTTGAATTTAGTTCTCGAATTCAAAAGGTGGATTCACGTATTCACGTAAAAAAAATGTGATTTGGAGTGGCATCCTTGATTTCACGACGCCGGACTATTAATTGAGTAAGCCAGCAAACCGAAGGCTCTTGAAGAACTAGAATGTAATATCACTGAGGAAATTGCTGCTATTACACCAGAAATACAAGTTCTCGAATAAAGGTCGCCTATTTGTGTGTCTAATGGATCATTTGATCGGTGTTGTATTCTGAGTGAATTGTCAATAAATGGCATTGTATTCCCTAAATAAAATGGCTGCGAAATGGCGGAGTTATTAAACACTTAAATAGGGCCAGGCAAGATGGCGCACCCTGTAGATTCTGTACGACGACGGTTGTGTTGTATGAAATAATTGTTTTTGTTTTGTAATTCATTGGGTTGGAAAAGAGTATCGAGTAGACTGGTGGGCACTTGAATTATTCGTCGTATCCGATGGTGACCAAGTTTTTATTGAAAAATGCCTGAAAAATGTAAAGACTGTCCCAGAAAGTATGGACGCAACCAAAAATCGCCGCCATTTCGCAATGGTTCTGTCAATTTTCATGGCTGCGTCCTGTTGTTTACACTCTTCTCTCACCACTTGTACAGTTGTTTATTCGTTTTCATTAGTTTGTTTCGAAATGCGTGGACTTTCAGCAGAACATCGTCGAAAAATTGTGTACAAATGGTGCACAGAACGCGGACTGTCACTGAGATAGATAGCAAAAATGGAAGGAGTAAGTGAAAAAGCCGTGCGAAATGCAATCAGGAAGTTAACCTTTAAGGATAAACCGAAAACGGGTCGAAAAAAAGGTCCTGCTAAACATAAAAAAAAAGTGTCAAAACTTGTCGCCAAGAAGTCTGTACGGAATTTAATGAGGAACGTTCGCAAGAAGGTGCGCCAGTTAGTCTACAATGGCTAAGTAGCAAATGTTGAGAATAATATTCTGTTGTTGTAGTCTAATATTATCAGTATATCGAATAAAATTTGAATATCTAACACTTGTGAATTATTTACAGCGAAATCAAAGTGCGTCCATACTTTCTGGGACAGTCTTTAGTTGTTAGAAAAATTTGGTTTTTCAACTACTAGCGAGACCAGACATATTATATCAGCACTTGTTTCAACAAAAAAATTTTTTGTTATAAACTTGTTACGACTTGATGATCGGGATGCTACCAACACGATTGTCCCCTAGCCAATGAATCCTCTGAATTTCAACCAATTGAAGAATTGTGGGCAATTTCAAAGCAACAACTTAGGCAATGCGACGGGGCGACTTCGACAAGGCGACGGAGTCAAGGACATTCAGCAAACACGGGAAAATGGATGAAGTGCACTTTGTAACCTAATGCTGAATTCCAGAACGGAATTATAGATCTGGATTGTGGAATTGTTCACTGTATTATGTATTCTGTATTCTGGAACTGAATTTGGGAGCTGAATTGGAGACCTGAATCGTAGCATTGAACTCTGTATCTGAATTTTAGTTTCAGAATCCCGATCCAGGATTTAATTTTCGAACTTAGAACCAACTCAAAAATCTTTAGAATCAAGTTTCTAAAATCAGTTGGACTTCTAGTATTGTAGAACTGAATTTCTGAACCAAATTATAGACATGTATTCTGGTACTGAATTCTGAACCTGGATCATGAAATGCATTTAGAACTGAATTCTGGATACACAACTGAATTTTGGATCAGAATTCTACTCGTCAATTCTGGAGCTGAGTTCTGGTCTGAATTTCAATTTAAATTTAAGAATTTTGATCCAAGTCCCGAATTCATTTCCGAGTTTCAGAGTCCAGATCTAGAATCATGATCCTGATCCCAGTTCCAGATTTCGATTCCAAAATCCAGACTTAGAATCTAGTTCTGAAATCCGGTTTTATTTCCAGAATTCTGGAACTCGATTCTGGCCTTGGAGTCTAGAGCTGAATACCGGGCGAGGATTCAGGAACAGAATTTCGTATATGTATTCTGGGAATGAAAAAAAGTCCTGGATTCTGGAAATGCTTGGGATTCCGAAACTGAATCACAGATTAAAACTCTTGGATTCTGGTCTGAACTGTACGAGTCAATTTCGCAGGCTAGTTTCCTTCTAGTTTTTTTTTGTAATTATCTCATACTACTGAAAATTCTATCACAAATCGCTGACCATTTCTCCGATGACAACGAGAAAAAACTTTGTTGCTACGTTACATAAAACTAGATATTTACGATCAAAAACTTATTACTCACCCATTTGACAAATTTTGAAAAGGCTTATTCACGTCAAAATGCGCAAAATTCTTGTTGCGAAGTTTATGTGTACCAAAATGTCGCTGACTAAAACGAATTTTGGTTGATGCAAGCAATCACAAACAATAAGATGATACAAAATTACCGTCTATAATTCTTGGAGCCGGTTAAGAAGATGTTCAAAATCAATCACGTAGTTCAATAAAAACAACAGACTCTTCTGACGAAGACATGGAAAGAGAAAAATATCATCACGACAACGGGCTGGCTCCCTCTATTTTCAGATGTCAACTCGATTGAAATATAGGAAGGATAATGAAATCTCAACTCGAGTGCACGATTTGAAGCAGTTGTCATGCAGAATTCGAGAATTTAGGCAGGGCTTGTGAATCGAATAAACGAAAAAAAAGTTGGTCAAAACTATGACCAGACGGTGTGAAACTATTATCAAAAATGGTGGCGATAGCACGACCTTTAAAATGTCAAATAAATATCATTTGAGTTCGAAAAAAACGTACACTTTCTTCCGACAAGAACTGTGTATGTTGTTTTTCAAATCTTGAAATATTTCTTCTCCATCCATGAACTAAAATTGCTTAGAACAGAAAAGGATTTTTAGCAGATTCAGTTTTATCATAAATGAGTAGAGTATCCCTAGTCTTTCGTCTCATCGTTGTCCTTCTAGTAAAAACCAAGTAAAAATGTACAGACACTTCAAGTTTACAAATATTAGTGTGAAAATATTTCAAAGTGTTAAAGACAAATTTACTGGAGTAAGCTTTATTTATGAGTTCTAAAAGTACACAATAAAGGAAGAAGCGCATAGGAAAAAGTAGAAGCAAAAGCGGGACCCGATGTCTTAATGAGCAAACTAAAAAATAAAATGAAATAAATAAATAAAACCTGAAACATTCAGCAATTCCCGGTCAGTCCATGTTCTTTCTTTCTTGAACTGTTAGCACCCAAAAAATCCCTTCGTTTTTTTTAAATGCATGTGCAAGCGTCTATCGCAGCCAAATACTACCCGTTCTTTTTCCAGTTAAAATAGCATAGCATAACGTCGAGGCGCAAAAATGGACAAACACTGTCATAGCATGTGGAACCCGTGTTAGGATACGCGACGAGTGGTGCGCCAGAACCCGAAACAACAATAAATCCAAACCCATTTAGTACCCCCTAGTGGCGCTGTCTTAGTTACCTTCGTCGGCGTCGTATGACTTGAGACTGAAGTTCACGCGTAGCGGCTGCTCGGCGGTGATTGTGATTGGCACCTCTTGGCTAGGATAGAATCTGAAACAGAAAACAAAAAAAAGAACAGAAAACAGTGGCGTCAGTCTTGGATGATTCTGATTCGCACTGTCAATTAGGCTAACCCAACAGCTTCGACGCGAATGGTATAATTTCCGGGCACCAGCAGACGCCAGTATTCGCCCCGTTCGGTGGTTCGAATGTTTTGGTTGATTCCGTCCACAATCAAATCAGCATCTTTGATCGGCAATCCACTGCTGTCTGTGACGAGGCCCTGAAAAAAAAAAACAAATTGCGTGATATAGTAATTTAAACTCATTACGCTTGGTACCACAAGCCCAACATACCCGAACACCGACGTGCACAAGTTTAATGTACTCAATCAACGATCGTTTGTTTTTGTGCCACTCTACTGGGAGTTCACTGGCTTTTGGGAATTTGCAGCAGCTCAGTTCCAGCGTAATCTCAAAGCAGTTGCTGTACACGTAGTTGAAATCCTGCATGCCACCGTTAAGCTCGTACCAGTAGGCGCCGTTGGTGATGCCGTTTTGGAATGTTTCGTTACAGTCTTGCCCTGTCTTCATGACCGGATGGTTCTGAGAGTACGTTAGGGCGGCATACTTGAAGAAGTGATTATCCGGCGTCGGACTATCTTCGCAGCAGTCATGATGGTTACTGAAAAACGAAAAAAGATATGAAATTATATACAAACAATAATTGCCCGGACAGACAGCGAAGACTCACATCGAATTATCAAACGGATAGCTGGCCACTACCGCACCTCCATGTAAATTCGCCGACAGCACGAACGGGTTGCTCAGAATCCAATTCATGATGGCAACGGTTTCCGGCTGACGCCGATTTCGTCGCTGGTGCCTGGTTCGGTCATCATCGAAACGATCCGGAAAATCTCGATTTAGGTCCACACTGATGGCATTGTGACGGCCAACGTAACCCGGCAGGGATTCGCAGTTTCCTTCCTGAAACACAAACACAAACAAAAAAAAAGTTCGATTGAAAAAACTGACGTGGGTGAAGTGTTACGAACAGGACGACCAATAGCTTGGGATTTAGAGATGCTACGCTTCGAATGGCTGATGAGTGCGTAGGCGATTAACGGAAGTGAGTTGCCAAGAAAAGTGTGCTTCAGTTGCGAGAAAAAAATGATTTTGCATTTTTATTTTTAGCTTTGCTGTTGCCGGGCTTTTTATTATTCTTGGACAAAAACAAATGAGAGTGACGTAAAGAAATTTGCTATTGAGAGGTTTCAGTATCATAGCAGTCCGATGAAAAGTTCGCAGGAAACTGCATACACCGATAAAAATAGGTTTGATTAATTCATATGGATTTCAATGCAATATGCTTTTTTTCATTTCAATTCTAAAACGAAGCGATTTGTTTTAGAATTTATGTGAAAATTCACTTAGTTTTCACTTAGTCTAGAAACGTTTTTCTTTTGGATGTGATGTTTTTTGCTATTCAATCGAACTACATGCGTTCAACACTTCGTTTTCTAGGCGGTTGTCACATGATACACATGATTATGAATGATTATTTTCCCGAACGTATTGAGCAGAGGTGAGTAATGAAAATAATTGCTTTCGTAAAAATTCAATCACGAAGCGTGTGTCATGCTGCAGTTTAAAAAATATTACACTATTGAATTGAGTTTCATGCACAGAAGTAAAAGGAACGCAGGGTGAAGTCAACAAATACAGCGAATACACAAATAATCATTCAAACGTTACAAAGCTTTTGCGTTCAAGTTATTTCTATATATCAAATTCATGATAAATAGCGTTTACTTTGGTTTATACGAAATGGTGCACGATAGTCTTTTGTTTCTATAATTAATATTCAATTTGTTTTCGTTGTATTTGCAAATCTTATTGCTATTGCGTATTGAACTTTCGGCATCTAAGGAGTGTATCGAAAATAAGCTATCCACATACATTTATGTTATACGCATGTATTTGTGATAGTTTTTTTATGCTCAGATCACAGCATGCTGTGCGTTTGGCTGTCAGCTTTCGTTTGTTTACTTGTTTGTGCGGTTGAAATTCTGCGTTTTCAAAATGTCGCGTATTGAAAAGGAAGTGAAAATTAAGGCTAAGTGAGAAGGGTATTACTATGCGAAAATTGGTGAAGCGGTTTGGAATTCATCATGCCAGTGTTAAAACCATCATTAATAAGTTTGGGGAACACAATACTTTGGATGAGCTACCAGGAAGAGACAGAAAACCCGGTTCTTGCAAACCGAAACTGGACCAGAAAGTGGTATCTCTAATCATGAAGAAAAAATCAATGTCAATACGTGATTTGGCCAAAAAAACGAGTGTTCGGAATGATCGGTATCAAGAGACGAAATCAACTGAAGACCTACAAGAATCAGAAAATCTCGAAACAATGTGTAAAACAGAAAAAGCGAGCAGCAACAAGAGCCCGGAAATTGTATTCTCGTCTTTCGAAGTGTCCGGATGCATGCGTTTTGATGAACGATGAGACTTATGTAAAGGAGAACTCAAATACCCTTCCAGGTCCACAATACATTACTGTCGTCGTTGAGGAGGATGTGAGCGATGCGGACAGGTCGATTCAAGTGGAGAAATTCGGTCGAAAGGTACTGGTATGGCAAGCAATATGTTCCTGTGGTTTAAAGTCAACAATTTTTTACACTACCGGAACTATAAATGCAGTCTCTAGAAGAGATTGCTGCCTTTATATAAGAAGCATAGCACACCTCGCCTGTTTTGGCCGGATTTAGTATCGGCTTACTATGCCAAAACCACTCTCAATTGGCTTGCGGAAAAGGGTATAAATTTCGTTGAGAAAAATATCAATGCACCAAATTGCCCTCCGCTTCGACCCATCGAACGTTACTGGGCAATCGTGAAGAGGGTCTTAATGAAGACTGGTAATGTAGCTGGGAACATGCAGGAGTTCAAAAAAATTTGGACTCAAGCGTCCAAAAAATGCGATGCAAAACTTGTCCGGAACTTGAAGTAGAGCGTTCGATCAAAAGTTCGAAAATTCGTGAAGGAATAACTTAAATTTCATCAGGTATTCATTATGCTCAAGTTTAACCTCGTACGATAAAGGATCAATTTTTAGTTTGAATAAAATATCGTTTTTTATCATAATTTGAACGAAAAATTTGTGGATAGCTTTTTTCGATACACTCCTTAAATATCATCAAGTTTTAGTGAAAATCACTGCGTGGCTTTTCAAATGAAATGAAAATGATCATTCATAATCATGTGTGAGTTCAATCAACATTACTATAGTAATATTGAAAGGAATGAGATTTTTTTTTCCATTTTTGTGTTCTAAAATGGTTTGAAATGTGGTTGTTGATAATCCTTTTGATAGTCTAGTGGAAACGACACAAACCGTTTAATATTACGTACAACTCTCCTTTGAATGTTTAGGTGTCGGTTGAATGCTCGATGCTTGATTTTGCCAATTGTTTGAAACGGTATTGACAATAATAACCCTTACACGAGGCAATATTATAGTCAATAGTCAGAATTGCCAATCTCTCGTCAATGCTTTTGAATGCACACGATTATTCATCATCAATAGCATTGTCAAAATGTCAAGTATTGACAATAATATCGCCTCATACGAGAACCGCTAACCGCATTTTGATTGACAATAATATTGATTTGAGTAGCCCCACTAGTGACAAGAGACAAGACAAGAGCGGCCAACCAAGTCAGTACATGAGCCAGCACGCGAGTCAGCTCACGAGCCAGTAAATGAGCCAGCACACAAATCGATTCGTGAGCTGGTTCTACAAAGCACATGACCCTCGATCTAGTAGCAACACCGCATACGAGCGACTTCGTTTGCGTGTTTTCTGCTAGCTCGCGTGTTTCGTATTTGAACGAGCCACGAGCTATATCGATGTGGCTCTCTTTTCTTGCAAGCATACCCTCATGAGTCTGATTTGAAAAAGCACAACACATGAGCTTCATAGGCACTCACAGCAGGTACAGTGCAGCTAGTGTGCTGTGTTCGGACATCACTGGAAATAGGTACAGGACGAAAGTATGTAAAAAACACTAGATTCGGTTAATAGTTATTCAATTGAAACTTATGTAGAAAATAATGTGACCTTCATATGAAGTTCATACAGAATCAAGCGTTCATCAGTTCAAGAGATTTTCTAAAAAACACTCAGTGACGGAAAAAATTACTTCCGAGACTTAAGTTCATGAAACAAGTATTCGGAAAAGTTTGAACCTCGAAGTTCACAAGTGATTTTTCGTGTGTCAGCGAAACATGATGACGAATTTTCACCCACAGAAATATCGCTAAAGAGATAATCGAAAGACTCTTCTAGTCTCCGATGATATTTCGATGCTGAATTTCTTCTACGCTTCAGTTCGACACCGAAGTGATTCATGCAAGATTTATTTATTATATTGTCATCAATAAAAAATGTCTACTGAATAAATTCGCAACTGAGAAACAATAACTGCTGCACTAAGGGTGTTCAATATGAAAAACAATATTTTTTCACATTACAATGATTATAGTGACGAGAGGCTGCTTTGATTCCCGCTAGGTGATTGCACTGCACTATTTAGATTATTTCCCATTAAAACACTATTGATAATAAATTTGATGCATAGAAGTAACAGGAGCGCAGCATTGTCTTGAACACACAGTAGGCGCAGTGTTTGAATGGTGCGATTGAATTGGCATAGTCGTAACCTTCGCGCATGTTACTTCCGCGTACGTTGTTCAAACTAAAATGGCTATTATTTTATAATCAGCGCATAACATGCTTTGTGTATGTTTTTTTTTATCATTAAAACTATTATTAATCACAGCACTTGCTGCTCTTATTAATGATATTACTCCACCACCACTATTAATTCACTTATCAACCCTACGCACACTTAACATTTTCAGAAAAGTTAAGTTTTTGTTCATCGGCGAATTTATTCATCATGTATTTTGAAAAGGGTTGAGATTGAACGGTTTTGAAAATTCATTTCTCAATAATCTTCAGTGTAACGAAATTAAAAAATTGTTATTCATTTTTCTCGTAGATGGCTGAGCCGATTTTCTCCATCTAAAATTCGAATGAAAGGTCTTAAGATTCCATAAAAACTTCTTGTTTTTTAATCAGATCCGACTTCTGGTTCAAGGGGGGGTTTAGTGTAAAAATGTCAAATTCACATTCAATCGATTTATAAATTTTAGATGGTTCGACAAAAGTCGCCATAACTAAGTTCAGTTTTTGCAATGACTGAGTGGAAACATATATTGGATGAAAAACTTAACAGAAAAGATGATTTTTTGGAAAAAGATACGCTCAGAGACAGGACTCGAACCTGCGTTCTTATTCATTCCGAGCATACGCGCTTCCATTTTGCCACCCTGAACATTGTAATAGACACAAATCTAAAAACCCGGTTAGGCATAATAGAACGTACATCGAACAAGCGATTATAAATACACTCTCCTACTCTGTGCTTGTGCGGAAAATATGTATAGAGCTAGTGTTTGATGAACAGAGAAGATGTTTGGATGTATGGTACCGGTCCTTACTCCCGGAACCAGGAATCTGAGAATCGATTGTTCCAAGAATTTCATTTTACACCGTCATGTATGAGAACACGTTCTTGAAATTAAATTATTTTTACGTATCACCCTGTAACATTTGCATTTAGATAAATGGGCAAAAATTGCCGATTGTTCATGGGTTGACCTTCACTCGTACTGACGAAACTACCCATGCAGCATCAATCTTAGTAACCCATGCATCAGCAGACAAAATTTGACCGCTCTCTCAGTCGAACTCTAACCATGATGGCTAAAACAGTGAAACTCCGTTCAAATACATCGTTCGTCACTGAATATGATCTGGCAGGGCTATTCGTATTTCCCCCACGAAGGAATTGAGTTCCGAGGTGAAGATCATTTCACACACCAAGTTCCCCATGAAGGTGATGCTGTGGCTGACAATCAGAGAGAAGGGAATGTCAAAGCTGTTCTTCATTCGCTCCGGGCTGGCCGTGAACGGGAAAATTTATAGTACGAAATGCCTGTCGGATCTGGAGTTACCCCACTACTCGAAGCGATCGTTGAAGAATATCGATTTGGTACCCAAATCGGCGAACCCGTCCAACGTCCCCCAGCTGCATCCCATCGACAATTTCTGAGCCAGCCTGAAGCGTAAGTTCTACTCCCAAAATTTTGTCCGAAAAAGCTCATTTTTTAATGCAACAGTAATTCCGGAACCAGGAGTCGTATCCAAATGAAATTCAATAGCATGGAATGGAATGACCATGCATTTGAATCTGAGTTTGTAAAAATCGGTTTTGGCATCTCCGAGAAAATTACGTAATATTATTGATCTTTTGAACACACACAGACATATTGCTATCTCGACCTCGGTTCAAAAATCGGTTTTCACAGTGATTACTAAGCCTTTCTATATAAGAAAGGCAAAAAGTGTACACTCGTAGAAAAAATTTAATAGCACATGACGCAAATCGTAGCATTCTTGTATGATAGCACGATACGACATCAATTAACATGTGAACACAAAATTTGGCTAACCCCTAAATGACCAAACCTGCATCGGCCAGAAATAGTCGATAACACGTTTTCGTTTGGCACGTCAGAAAAAATATTGCACTCCGTTGCAAAACAAAAAGTGTTCTGTAAGTAGCAGAAACTTTACGTCTGCTTAGCGGTTCAAATTAAACTGCCGAGTTTAGCACTAAGCAGTTCAATTTGAACTGCTCTGCACTGATGAGTAAAAGACGAAACGTAAAAATAATAAAAACGGTTATGTGCCCTTGCACAAAATTTGGCTAACCCCTAAATGATGTGAATTAAAATTTTGTGGTAGTTCCGATGCCGAATTTAGCAAAATAAGTCGTAAAATCAATTATATGATATATTTCCACATGGATTAACTTGTAATTTTAAGCAAAGTGCGACGCTCCTTCTATGTGTGTCTATCGAGTAGAACAATATTTTCGTACTGTGTATACAAAAACAAATCATTCGCTCGTTGTAACAAACAGTCTAAATCCACTAAACATTATTGTGTTTTTTTTTAATTTATGTAATATCAAACAGTTACAAACAACAACCGAACAAAACGTCAACACTTCAATAATGGATTCTTTTATGTTTGTTGCAACAACTTTAGCCTATACAAATTATGGATGCAGCACCAATTTCGCATTCCATTCTATGGATTTCATAACCTGTTCTAAACGACGTGAAAAGCATTTCGGTGGTTCGTTCCACGCATCGACAATCGGCTTTGTCTGGAAGCTCTCTATTCTGCCACAGACAATGAGTAACGCGTTTGTGATTTCACTGCACGGTATTTTTACAGAAATACGATCAAAGTGTGTCTGTTTGTCACCTTCACGCATGAGCGCGAAAAGAAATGATTTTTGACGATGATAATAGTTCTTTTTTTCCGGAAAGGGGCCGTACAGTAATTGCGTAATGTTCACAGAAATGAATTGAAAGATTTTGATTTTCGGAAATATCGTTTTCCTTTTTTTCAGGCGATTTATGCATGCTCAACCCAACATATTAACCTTTAGTAGTTTTAGTTAGATTTTTGTTTTGCTGTTGGTGGCAAGTTTGTTGGTTAAAATGGCAAGTTTGTTTTTGTTTAATTTCGATCGAATTCTCGTGTAATTTATGCGACATGGAGATAAAGTTGTCTTTAACACTCAGGGATATCGTGTGATAAGTTAAAATTGTTGTAGTTGGATTATTTCTATAACAGGCAGGAGAATTTTGTTATCGTTCCGGAACGTAGTGGAACGTTCTGAAAGATCGCGGCGAATATTCGTTTCCAACGTATAGCAAATTTGAAATTTACACAGAATTTTGAAATACTTTGTTCGAGCCTGTATATATGTTTTTTTTTTCATAAATACGTTTATTTCTTAAGGCAGTTTACATAAGTTTTTCTTCGCCGTAGCATCACTTTTACATAATATTCTTATCCTAATTTAATTCTAACATAGTCACAACGTTTTGAATTTATTAAAACATATTCTCTTATAGCTTAAATATCATCTTAGGTACCTCGTCATTAATTATGAAATCTACTCGGAAATATTATTTGAACCAAACGATTAACTTCTATAAATTATAAAAAAAAGCTGTTATTTCCAGACATTTTGTTGATAATTTCATAAACTGTTTCGAGTTTGTTTGTATCATTACATAATTTTTATTCTAATTTAGCTATTGGTTGAACTCATGGACGCAGCTGGGATCAGAACTAAGTCTTAAAAGGGGCCTTTATTAAATTGAAACTCCAATTTTCTTTATGAAATGATAAATAAGTTTCATGTATGAAAGGTCACGACAAGCAAGAATGTCTCGAACTGGGATATTGGATAGTCTACCTTGGGTACGCAAAGAATTTATTAGTTGAGATCTGACATCACGATACTCCACGCATGTCCAAACGACATGATCAATATCCCGATAACCTTCTCCGCAAGCACAATGATTAGTCTCGGAGAGCCCAATTCGAAAGAGATGTGCATCTAACGTGTAGTGATTGGACATGAGTCTGGACATCACACGAATGAAATCCCTACTCACATCCAGTCCCCTGAACCATGCCTTTGTCGATATTTTCGGAATAATTGAGTGCATCCACCGACCCAGATCATCTCTATCCCAAGATGCTTGCCAGCTGGCAAGTGTTCTTTGGCGAGACGAGCTATAGAATTCGTTGAAAGCAATCGGTCGCTCATAAATTTCACCCTCAATAGCACCACGTTTGGCTAAAATATCGGCTCTTTCATTGCCAGGAATGGAGCAATGAGCCGGGACCCAGACTATAGTGATTAGATAATTATTGTTCAATATGTCGTTCAGGCACTGTTTTATTTTGCCCAGAAAAAACGGTTCATTTTTGCCAGCAGCGTTTGAGCGAATGGCTTCAATTGCACTCAGACTATCTGTGAAGAGGAAATAATGGTTTGGAGATAATGTGACGATTACACTCAAACTATAATGAACTGCTGCTAGCTCTGCTATATAAACAGATGCAGGTTCATGAAGCCTAAATGAGGCCGAAACATTATTGTTGAACATACCAAACCCTGTCGCTTCTTCAATTCGCGATCCGTCCGTATAAAACATTTTCTCAGAGTCAATATGCCTGAACTTACTTGAAAATATTTTTGGGATTTCCGTCGAGCGTAGATGATCCGGGATTCCATGCACTTCACGCTGCATGGATGTATCGAAAAATAAAGTTGAGTCAGGGGCACTTAGGATGCTGACACGGATAGGAATATATCTTGAAGGGTTGATTTCCTGTGACATATGGTTAAAATATACTGTCATAAATTTTGTTTGAGATCGAAGCTCGACTAGTCGTTCGAAATTATTAATTACCATGGGATTCAGCACCTCACATCTTATTAGCAGGCGTGATGAAAGCTCCCAAAATCGATCTTTTAATGGAAGAACTCCCGCCAGAACTTAAAGACTCATTGTATGTGTCGAATGCATGCAGCCTAAGGCAATTCGCAAACAACGGTACTGAATTCGCTCAAGTTTGATAATATGAGAGTTTGCAGCGGAACGAAAACAAACGCATCCATATTCCATCACTGAAAGTATCGTTGTTTGATACAATTTTATTAGATCTTGCGGATGAGAACCCCACCAAGATCCTGTTATTGTTCGAAGAAAATTTACTCTTTGTTGGCATTTCGTTATCAGATACCTAATGTGTCCTCCCCACGTGCATTTGGAATCGAACCACACCCCGAGGTATTTAAAAGTTAAAACCTGTTGGATCATTCTTCCCATCATATGGAGCTGAAGCTGCGCGGGATCATGCTTTCTTGAAAAGACGACTAACTCTGTTTTCTCCGCAGAGAATTCGATACCAAGATGAACAGCCCAAACGGACAAGTTATCTAAGGTATCTTGCAATGGTTTATGCAGATCAATAGCTTTGGGCCCAGTAACTGAAACCACGCCATCATCTGCCAATTGTCTTAGTGTACATGGGGTTACTAGACAGCTGTCAATGTCATTCACGTAAAAATTATAGAGGAGCGGACTGAGGCATGAGCCTTGCGGGAGACCCATGTAGCTAATTCTGAATGTTGCCAAATCGCCATGTGAAAAATGCATGCGTTTCTCTGACAAAAGGTTGTGCAAATAATTATTTATAACCGCTGGGAGTCCATGTTGGTGGAGCTTGTCTGAAAGAACATCAATGGAAACTGAATCAAATGCTCCTTTAATGTCTAAAAATACAGATGCCATTTGTTGCTTTTGAGCGAAGGCAATTTGGATGTCAGACGAAAGTAATGCAAGGCAATCATTCGTCCCTTTATTTCTACGGAAGCCAAACTGAGTATCTGACAACAAACTGTTCGTCTCGACCCAAGTGTCGAGACGTCGTAGAATAATTTTTTCGAACAATTTTCTGATGCAGGACAACATCGCAATGGGTCTATATGAGTTGTGATTGGAAGCTGGTTTCCCCGGCTTTTGAATGGCGATAACTTTCACTTGTCTCCAGTCAGGTGGAACAATATTTTGCTCAAAAAACTTGTTGAACAATTCCAACAAACGTCTTTTTGCGAGGTCGGGCAGATTCTTCACCAAGTTGAATTTAATTCTGTCCATCCCAGGGGCGTTATTATTACAAGACAAGAGTGCTATAGAAAATTCCATCATTGAAAATGGGTTATTAATAAAACCATTATTTGGAGGAGATTCCCGTATAATGCTCTGCGTAGGAACAGAATCTGGGCAAACTTTCCTAGCAAAATCAAATATCCATCGGTTCGAGTATTCCTCACTCTCATTTCCTACTTTACGATTCCTCATTCGTCTGGCCGTATTCCAAAGAGTGCTCATTGAGGTTTCTCTTGACAAACCTTCGACAAAATGTCTCCAATAGCTACATTTTTTGGCTCGAAGTATGCTCTTGTACTTGGTTTCTAAAACCATAAGTTTTTCAAAATTCTGAGGAGTTCCTCCTCCCCGTTTTAGAAACGTCTTGCAAGCATTTTGTTTTGCGAGTTTAGCCTCTGAGCACTCTTTGTCCCACCAGGGTTTGGGAGGCCTTCTGTTAGTCGTTGGCCCAGGAAAGCGTTTAGTTTGGGATTGTTCTGCGGCCTCCAGAATCGAACAAACGAGGAAGTCATATTCTTCAAGTGGAGGGAGCTCTTCCATTGAATTCAAAATACTAGAGATACTACTTTGGTATTTAATCCAGTCGATATTTTTTGTCAAATCATATGGAATACTAGCTGAAGTAGCAATGCAATTGCTATTGCTAATTGAGATGATGATTGGTAAATGATCGCTACCGTGTAAATCAGGCAATATTTTCCAGGTGCAATCTAGTCGAATTGATGTTGAGCAAAGAGATAGATCTAATGCACTTGGGCGTGCAGGAGGTCTTGGGATCCGTGTCATGCTACCCATATTTAATACCGTCATGCTAAAATTGTCACAAATGTTTTGTATTAAAGATGATCTGCTATCATTGTAAACGGAACCCCACATCATTCCGTGCGAATTTAAATCCCCCAGAATCAATCGTGGAGCAGGAAGGGCTTCAACCATTTCATTAAGCTGTCGCTGTCCAACTTGTGCTTTTGGAGGAATATAAACCGAAGCTATGCAAATATCTTTGCCTTTAATGTTTATTTGGCAAGCAACAACTTCTATACTAGAAGTTGAAGGGATGTTTAACCTATAAAAGGAACAGCATTTCTTAATTCCCAAAAGCACTCCACCATACGGAGAGTCTCTATCGAGACGTATAATGTTAAAATCATTAAAATTTAAAGCTATGTTTGAAGTAAGCCATGTTTCGCATAAAGCAAATACATCACATTTTTGACTATGCAATAAAATTTTAAATGAATCAAGTTTTGGCATGATGCTTCGACAATTCCACTGCAGGACAGTGATTGTATCATTTGTGGCGGGTGATAAATTATCCATCAAAAGATACAAAACCTGAGACAATTGGCCATTGAGCTGATAACTGCTTCAAAAAATTTCTAGCTATTGGAAGGAATGCCATTATGAGGGTCTTTAAGGGTTCAGATATATTGAATGCTGAGAAAATCCATTCAACAATTTCCGAAAACTTCAGTAATCCTGTTGGTGGCTGTGAAATGGAGCCCACAGGATTATTACCTTTTTCTGTGCTAGATCCTGGATTGGTTTGTGAATTTGACAAACCAGGAGGCACAGTCTTTGGTTTTGACTTTTTTTGTTTAACACGGGGATCTTTTTTTGAAGATGAAACTTTAGGTGTCTTTTTTGGTAATTTGGAAGAAGACTTCTTTCTCTTAACTGACCCTTGGGTAGTGATAAACGAATTACCTTCACTATTTTCGTCAGAGTCAGAGTCCTCTGGTTCCTCTAGATTTGAAAACCCGTTTTCGGTTTCCAAAGGGGGGACATCAATGACCGTTTTAAGCATTTCTGCATATGTGCGCTTAGACCGTGCTTTTAAAGAAAGCTTAATTTTGTCTTTGTGCACTTTAAATGCAGTGCATACTGAAATATCCTCATGAGGACTTTCCCCACAATAAATACATTTTTCAATTTCCTTGTTGCAATCATTATCTTTATGAGGTCCTTCACACTTAATACATTTTGGTTTATTGCTACAGTAAGTAGCTGTGTGTCCGAATTTTTTGCAGTTCGTACAATTCATTACATTTGGAACAAAAAGCCGAACAGGGAGGCGAATTTTATCGACATAGACATGGGACGGCAACGCAGATCCGGCAAATGTCACTCGAAACGAGTCTGATGGGCGATAAACTTTTTTTCCCTCTTCATAAACTACTGAGTACAGTTGTTTGCACTCCAGTATTTTCACACCCTCAAGCATAGAGTTCTTGAAACGACCAACACCATGCTTGAGTAAATCATCTACCGAAAGACTCGCTTCGGTAACAACACCGTCAATTTCGACATCTTTGGAGGGTATGTAAACTTTATACTCTTTATTGAAATGTTCCGAAGAGACAATATCATTCGCGTGTTTCAAATTATTTACCACAACACGAATTTTATCGTTATTTACTTTTATGATCTCTTTGATTGAAGAGAATCGTGATGTCAAACCTTTAGAAATTTGGTAAATGTTTAATGGCTTTGATATACGTCTAAAAAAGACTATCCAAGGCCCAGAAGAGCCCTCCTGATATTTTTTCGTTCGTGGGGGTATAGGATTCATGCTAGGATTTACGTCCATGGATTCATCCATCACATTAAAATTTTTAATCAAACTTTAAAGTAAAAAATGAAACCAACACTACACAGTACTCAATCAAAAGGAAAAGAAAAAACTTCTACCTTGAAATTGTTGTCTATCTCCGTTGCACTGCCGTGTAGATCCTCGTTGCTCTAGATGTTCTTGTTGGATGCTGATTGTTGGATGTGATGCTACTGCTACTTGACATCCAGCACCACTCGATTTCCGATTTACTTTTGTCTTCGCCAGCTGCAACCAGCGCAGGTCACCGGTGTATACCTGCGTGTTGTATGGCAGTGGAAAGACCGAGTTGTCTTGTCTCCTTCTTCCTTGTGCTCCGCACCGATATGCTTCTTCACCGAAGTGCCTTCGCACCGGTGTGCCTTTGCACTCTCCTGCTTCTGTGTGCCTTTGCCTCTTCTTCTTCAATGTGCCTTTGCACTCTCCTGCTCAGCACTTGTGGCTGTATATTGTGGCCTGGGTAGAGCTTGGGAAACGCCCTTTGTTGTTTCCTTCACCAGCTTGGCCCAGCACTAGGGCTCTCTTATGCAGCACGATTTTACGTTTTAACGGCTGCTGCCAACAGGTCTCTACCTGTAGTTCAACCGTTGTCGTATTTAACGCGTGTAAACTAACCAGCGTTATTAAACTGTACGCTTCTATACACAACCTTCTCGGTTGAACGGCTATTACTGAATGGGTATATATGTTATCTGTGCTTAAATAGAATACACTGTGAGTATGCTGAACGGTTCAATTAAGCTGCTAGGTGGGATAGCAGATTAATTTAAACTGCTAAAGCACTGATGAGCAGATTAAATGCATACCCGGGTAGAAGTGATTTGCAAACCAATAACAAATTCTAGTATCAAACATCTCTAACTCTCAATGACAAAATAAATAATGTGAAATATTCCAGAATGTCTCGAATTCGGGGTGGTTTTACGGACATTTTCGAAACTTAAAGTTTTAGATGGAAAAATTAATCAAAACTAGAATATCAAATTATTCACATCCTTGAATACTCCACAGATTGGTTTAGCTGAAATTTCATAGTTTTTTGTTATTTTAGAAAAAAAAAGCATTCAATTTTTATTTGTTTGTATATTTTGTTGAAGTTTCCAATCGATTTCCTAAAATTTAGTCTTTGGTATTAGAGCAATCCAAAAGATTAAACAGCAGAAAAGGTGGATTGAATTTTGCACACTTCTTCGTAGACTTCATTAAAGTGAAGCCATTTAACAAAGTTCTCTAAGAATTTCATGTCGAGATATCTCAAGAACGGTAACTTCAAAAAGAAAAGCGATTATGAGAAAATTTTTTACTCCTGATCTGTAAAATCATGTTAAAGTGTTTCAATCAGTGCGGTAAAATTTCATTTTCAATCGAATGATATCAGGTGAAAAAGAAATTTATGGCCACTGACCGTTAGTATATCGATACAAATTCCTTTGACTTTTGCTGCCATTTTCAAGCGAAGCTCCCAGAATTCATCGTCAGTTGAATAATCGTACCTAGTAATTTGAAGTTTTGCTTGCTCAGTTTCAAGTGCCAAGCTGCTTCATTGTCTTCGCTCTGGGTAGTGAGCAAGTTCGAATGAATAGAATTATAAATGGAGTTAAGTATAAAAAATGAAAACTGAAGGAGGAAACTATTAATTTATGTGTATTCTGTAATTGATATTTCAGTTACCTGTTTTGTCGTTCATCTATTATCTTGAACCAATTCGAATATTTTCATAATTTGAAGGCCGCCCTCACACTATTGAAAGATATGTTTCGTTACTTCAAGAGATCAACTGATGGTGGTTAAACTGAGCTTTGATTTGAAGAGAATCGATTGAAGAACTGGATGCTGCCCGTTCGGTACGTCACCGAGCATTGTGTGTGTCAAAGTGTGAAGTTTACTGCAGTAGAGAGAGCGTCAGTTTGTTTCACATTCGGTTTCAATTGAATTGAATGAAGTTTTACTGCATTGGTTCAATGAATTTATTCCATCTTTTTTAACAAATTTCTTATTTCTGGCAAAAAGCATTCAATTTTTTAGAGTAGATTTTTTTAAAGCTCAATCGAGTTCCTAAAGCTTCTTCTTGAGCTCCACTCTTTTTGAGATTAAGGCCATCGTCCAGGTACCATGCGCGCGGGTGGTTTCAGGAAATTTTCGACGGAAATTTTGAAAAATTGATCAAAACCAAAAACATAGCAAAGTCCTGGCATTACATTTCTTTTGTGGAACTGGCCTCTCTGTTTCAACAGACTTCGCAGCCGATTCTTAGCGTACAGAATCATTGTATGGCTAGTACTACGATTCTACTGATCAGAGATGGCATTTCACCAGAGTGATACACGCTGGCGTCAGATTCTTGTCCACACCGAGGATGCAAGAAACGAAGCATCGCACAAAGAGGAAAGCGCACTTCTTCTCGGTGTCGAATAGACAGCATTTGAGTGTGTGCTTGTGGTTAAAGCAGCTGGCGCGAGTGAAACACATTCTCTTCGCATGAATCGCTCACACGCGTTCTCGTCTAAATACACCCAAGTGACCAATGGCGCGTGATGGTGAGCGATCACTTCTGTGAACTTCAATTAATAGAGAGTAGATCTGGCCTTGCTATGAAAAAATTTCAAGGAAAGCCGAAAATTTTACGATAAATTGTTTTATTTTGCTGATTTTGCGTGTCCACGCTTCTTCTACGCAAACCATACAGCAGAGTGCTCACCGGCGGGTACACCTCTGTGAAAGTATCTGCATCCACCTCAGAGAATTTATTAGCTAATGCTCTAGCACTTAGGTGCGATTCAGTGGAGGAGGTAAAAGGAAATAAACAAACGCACTCATGATGCGTGCACACTTTATACAACAGTGGTGTATATATGTGAAAGAGAAGAGCTCTCGTTGAAGTTGTCAGTGCGAGGGGAGAAATTTTGCTTGCTCTTCGTCCCACAGAGGAGATGAACATCTCTGCTACTGACACTATGAACCGTTCCAGGTCGGGGCTCGAATATATGACAACTGGCTTGTAAGACCAGCGCCGTATGCATTGAACCGCCAACCCGGGCAATACGAGGTCTGTTCAAAAAGTTGTGTTGGTACATATGTCCCTAATGTATGGTGAAATTTTCAGCTGTATTCATTGTTTACATTCTGTCTTGTAGCGGCTGGTGTAGACGTGTTTTTTTGAGCTCGACGATTTTTGTTAGTTTAAACAATGGAAGAATTGAAGAATTTGTATTAAATTTTGCGTGAAAAATGAAATAAAGTGTAACCAAGTGTGCGAAATGTTACAGAGAGCCTACGGTGAGTCTGCTATGAAAAAAACAAGTGTTTACGAGTGGTATAAGCGTTTCCAAGATGGCCGCGAAGACGTTGAAGACGACGAACGCTCCGGTCGACCCAGCACGTCAATAATCGATGAAAATGTGGGAAAAGTGGAAAAAATGATTATGGATGATCGCCGAATCACTATTAGAGAAGTTGTTGATGAAGTTGGCATATCAGTTGGCTCATGCCATCATATTTTTTCAAATGTTTTGAGCATGAAACGAGTGGCAGCAAAATTCGTTCCAAAACTGCTGAATTTTGATCAAAAAAACAAACGCATTACCATCGCTCAGGAGCTGTTAAACGACGTCAACGACGATCCAAATTTACTTGAAAGGGTAATAACTGGTGATGAAACATGGGTGTACGGTTATGATGTCGAAACAAAAGCACAATCGTCCACGTGGAAGCACCCAACGTCACCAAGACAAAAATCGCCGAGCTCAAAAAACACGTCTACACCAGCCGCTACAAGACAGAATGTAAACAATGAATACAGCTGAAAATTTCACCATACATTAGGGACATATGTACCAACACAATAAAAAAAATGTTGACCACCGGACTCTCCAGACGCGCGCAATTAAAAAATTCCGGGAACTTTTTGAACAGACCTCGTTTACACACAACATACAGACCTTTGAAGAACTTTTATCTATCTGCAGGGCAAAAATGGCTGGAAATTCGGAGGATTTTCCGAGTGTTTTTGTGATTTTTCAGAATGATTTGGAAAAATATTGCGATGACATGATTTTTTTTAGAATGAATCTTATGCTGACTACAAGGATTACATTCAGACACATTTTCTGAAAAGCTTTTTACGCTTTTCATGGAAAATCAACGAATTTCATATAACCGATTTCGTTGCATTTTGACGATTTGGACGTACTAAATGAAATAAAAATTATTTTGCGACGATTTTCCTTCAGTTCATTGAAAAATTGATCTTGATTTTCCTGCCACCCTGCAGATAGATAAAAGCATTTCAAAGGTTTGTATGTTTTTGGTTTTGGCAATTTTTTTTTAGTTTTCCATCGAAAATTTTCCAGCATCTCCGGGGTTGATTTCGTATTTGAGAATTTACTCAAAAATTGAAAAAAAAACGCAATTATTTTTCTATTTATAATATTAGTATTCCGCAAAATCAAGTAATCATTTTGACTAGCGCTTGTATTCCTATGTTTTCTATTTGCCCTTTCATTAATTTATTACATTATCACTTGATTTCGAAGTGTCAAAATGACATCCGAAAAGAGAATTGGAGTTGTGAAATTCGAATGAAATTTATAGCGCATGAAAAATTTTCAAGGGAGGAGAGTTATTATGGATGATTTGGTTCATTCTGATCATGAAATCATAAATTATTGTCATGACTTTGTGAGAAGATAAAATCAATAGTTCAATGATTTTCAAATCATGACAACGGTATCAAATTTCTTTCCGCCCGACAAAATTGAGTATATGAAAGAAACGTGAAAAATACACACACAAACATTTTCCTACCTTGTCGAGCTGAGTCGAATGATTTATAACACTAATTTTTGGAAAATTGTGCTCATGAAAAAATTACGCAATTGTTGCACGAGCCCATGATGTCAAGTGTCATAGAGAGAGAGAGAGAAATAAAGAGTTATCACCTTTCCTCCGTTCATTCACACTTCCTCGCGAAAAGAGAAAATAGAGCACAAAACACTCTAGATTTGGTTGTTTTGTGGTTTTGGTTAGAAATAACCATTTTGTGCTAAGTTCAAGTAGACATTTTTCTTCTTTTCTTTCTGTTTCTTCATCAACTCATCAGTGCATAACAGTTCACTTTAGTTTTTTTTTTACTGCGCTTCTTGTCTTGTTTTGCCGGTGACTACACGGTTCAAGGTGAATTTTTGGGCCAGTCGAGAGCGAGCTTGCCGACAATTGCACAACATTGGGGGCATGAAATTGCTACTCAATGCAATGTTCAAACCAAATACGCCAGAAGATTTAACGATGTTACTTGCAAGCTAAAAACTTGGAATTGCATTTCTTTTGTGGAATTTGACCGTTCTGTTTCGGAAAACTACGATTCTATTGATACTAAGAACCCTCCCAAGCTTGTGAACACGTTTTTTACTTATTAATTTGATTTTTTATGATTTTTCTGATTTCAGTAGATTTGCTTTGAAGCGTATTATTAAAGAAACGGATTTTATTGGGTAACAAACCTAACACATATTCCTAATCGTAAACCTAAAGCTCTTCAATTTACCGTTTGCACAGTGCTGGTGGAAAAACATGCTCGGAATACTTCATCTACTAAATGAGCAAACGTGCAGGTTTAAGCATTTATACATCCATTATAAAAAGCGAGATCATCGCGAAACTGATGATCATGCCGGATATCCTCCAGCAGTCCGGTGCATTGACAGCTAGATAGGTTCAGTAATGGTTCAGTTTGTGATGGCAATTCATTTGTTTGTTCTTTTTTATGGAAGTATTATCAAACAATAAGTGCCTAACTCTGTTGAGTGACATCCATTTCAAACAATTTGTTGTTGCTGAAATTGCGTTGAATTATAAATGATTACGGTGATTTTCTAAATATCGGTTATAAAATCTTATTACTATATTTTTATCTTATTTTTACATTTCGTCTTCGATTCATCATTGCATTAGCAAGTTTTGTGGAACTGCTAATGTGGTTTAATATAAACTGCTAGTGCACTGATGAGTAGAAGATGAAACGAAACGCACAAACCCTCAAATGACTACCTATCTGTTGACGACTAGAAAGCCGTCACTTTAGCAAGAACATACTTCTCCAGTGCAAAAAGTTTATATGTAATTGTGCTTACTGAAACAGTTCGAATTGTATAGAAAACTTTTGTGTTGTAGTAACCGCATTTGTTATGGCACAAATCTGCCAATTGAGCCAATTTATTCTGATTCCTGAACCGCATTTTTTATGGTATGTTGTTGATTTAATGATAAACATATTTGTATAATTTATAATTAAATGATGAACAACTTTTTTTTTAACTCCAAGATATAGTACACAGATGATACGATTTGTTGTTGTACTATATAGTATATTGTAATTGTATAATATGCTGTGATCAAAAAATTGCAGGTGTTTAGAATAATTGTGAAGAACCTCTGCTGAACCATTTGGCATGAATTCACTACGGCTATTATCGTTGTAGTAGAGTTTTGCTTTGAATAAAAAAACGGATGGGCAATGTCAGCGTCAAAACTGGATAAAGTAAATAGGTACGAATTAGCTCAAGCTCTGTGAAGTTTTAACATGGTCAAGGATCAATGGAACTTCCAGGTCTAGAATCTGGATCAATAACATGGTAGGTACAGTTCCAAAACTTGGACCGGAATGGTACGTCTTAAGTCCAGGATCTGGATCAGAGTATGGTAAGTCCAGGTCGTAGACTTCGATTTGTACCAGGATTTGGACGTTCTCAGCACCCAACGGGAAAAAAGATTGAAAAAGAACTGCCGAAACGTATAGCAGAAATGAAAATTCGGGAAAAAGTAACCAGACAGAAAGAAAGAGACAGGACTCGAACCCGTTACTTTTACTATCCTAGTAAGTCCTTCTGCCAAATAAACTACCCGGAATCTGGAATCAACCTCTGTATCGTCAGTTCAGTTCACCCTCTGCTGCCGCTGAAGACCAATTTAAAATTTTATCGTTGTTTCTTTTGTCGCTTTTCTGGATGGATTCTGGACCAGAACTTGAATTCTAGACCTGAACACTAAACCAGGATTCCAGATCGGGGCTCTGGACCTGGAATCTGTAAATTGGTTCTGGACCTGGATCTGAACCTGATTTGTAGACCTGCAATTGAGTTCTAAATCTGAATTCTGAGACTGAATTCCGGAACTGATTTCAGGAACTGAATTTTTGGAACTGGGCTCAGATTCTGGAATTGAACCAAAACTCAGAACCTGGATTCTGATATTCCATTCCGGAGCTTATTTTTGAATCTAAATTCTGGATTCTGGACTGATTTGTGGAACCACACCTGAGTTCTAACCGTGATCATTGAACCGAGATTTGGGACTTGGATCTGGATTCTGGAATTGAATTTTTGAGCTAAGTTCTGAACGTGGAGTTTTGAGTCTGACATTTGGAACTGAATTCCGAATTGTAATTCTAAAACCGTAATTCTTAACCCGAAATGAGTTCGGGAAATGAATTCTGAAATTTGATTCCGGATCGAACTGGAGTTTTTGAACTGGACCTGGATCCCGGAACTGAATTCTGGGCCTAAACTCTGAAACTGGGCTTTGGAACAAAGCTTAGAAAGTGAATTCTGAACCTGAACTCTGGAACTGAACTCCAGAACAGAATATTGAACCTGAGTTTTGAATCTGGATACTTGGGATAGAATTCAGGAATTGAATTCCGAAAACGAATTCTGGAGCTAAGAAATTTAACCCCTAATTTTAAAACTGGATATAAATTCCGACCCTGAGTTCTGGACCGCGATTCAGAAGCTGGACCGGGATCCTAAAACTGAATTCAAAACCTAAATTCTGGAACTGGAATTTGGTACTGAATTTTAAACCTAATTCTGCAACTGAATTCGGAAACAGAATTCTGGACCTGGATTGGGAACCTGTGTTCTGAACCTGAACCGGGATCTGAATTATGGACCTGGATTCTCAATCTAAATTCTTGAACTGGATTCTGGACCGAAATCCCGGCACTAGACTATGGAACTATGTCTTGAAACAGTGCTCTGAACATGATTTTTTGAACGTTAATTCTGAACCTAAAAATGAAATTGAATTCTGAAATATACTGAACACAATTCCGCAACTAAATATTAAACCTGTATTTTGGACCTGAATTCTGGAACCGAGTTCTGGAACTAGATTCTAGAACTGGACCTGAATTCCGGATCTGAGTTCTGAACCAAATTCCTGGAACTATATTTTGGAACTGAATTCCGGAACTAAATTTCATTAACTGAATTTCAGAATTAATTTTTGTAACTGACCCTGAATCCTGGAACTGAGCTTTGGAACTAAATTCTGAAAGTGGATTTTGGAATTGAATTCTTGAACTGAGTTCGGAATTTGGATTCTGGATGTGACTTCTGGAACTTTTGAATTTAGAAACTGAATTCTGAACCAGATTTTCTGAATTCTAATTCTAGAGCTGAATTCTACACCGAAAGCTGAAAATGAATACTGAACTGAACTCCGTAATTAAATGCTGAGGCTAGATTTTGGACCTGGATTTTGGAACTGAATTCTGTATCTGAATTGTGAACTTGAAATCTTGAAGATCTTGAAAACTATGATCTCGATTCAAATTCTGGACCGGGAATCTGAAATTGGAATTGTATTTTGCAACTGAGTTCTGAACCTGATTTTCAGTCCTGAATTCTAGTCCTGTATTCTGGAAATAAATACTGAATCTGGATTGCGGCATCAAATTCTGGAACTAAATTTTGAAACTTAATTGAACGGCTGAAAGCAAAAATCGGATAAGTGCAACTTAGTTTGGAAAGCCCGTTTAAGTATTTTTGAATGCAAAAAGCCGTTCAATTCTGGAACTGAATTCTTAAAGTGAATTTGAATTCCGGAACTAAGTTCGAGAAATTAATTATGGAACTTAATTCTGGAATTAAATTCCGAAACTGAATTCCGGAACTGAATTCTAGAACAGAATTTTGAACGTGAATTCCTGAATTGTATTTGGCACCTGTATTCTGGAACCGAATTCTGAACTTGAAATCATGACTGGATTATGGAACTGAGTTCTGGATATGATTTTTCAAACCTGAATTCTGAACCTTAATTCTGAGTCTAAAACTGAAATTAAATTCTGAAACATTATACTGAACCGAATTCCAGAACTAAATACTGAGCCCGGACCTGGATTCTGAATCTGAATTCTAGATCTGAAACCGTGATCTCGATCTTAATTCCGGACCGGGACTCTGAGACTGGAACAGGATTTTGCAATTGAGTTTTGAACCTGATTTTCAGTCCTGAATTCTAGCCATGAATTCTGGAACAAGATTCTGAAGCTGAGTCCTGAAAATGAATCTGACTTCCGGAACTAAATTCGAGAAATGAATGATGGAACTTAATTCTGTAATTAAATTCCGGAACTGAACTCAAGAACAGAATTTCGAGCCTGGATTCTGGAACTGAATGCTGAACCTAGAAACATGATTTGGATCGAGATCCCGGAACTGAATTATGGAACATTGAAATTTTGAAACTGGGCTCTGGAACTGAATCCTAGCTGGATTATGGAACTGTATTTTGGAACTGAGTTCTGAACATGATTTTATGAACCTTAATTCAGAACCTGAAACTGAAAGTTTTTTTTCGTCTCTATTGAAGAGGTTTTAGCTGGTTCGTCTCTGAGAAACTGAAATTGAATTTTGAAACATTATACTGAGCTGAAATCTGGAACTAAATACTGAACCTGGATTCCGCAACTAAATTATGGAGCTGGATCTGAACTCTGGACCCAATTTCTAGAATTGGGTTTTAGAACAGAATTTCGGAGCTGCAATTTGATTCCGGACCTGGATTTGAACTTGAATTCTAGCCCTGCAACTGAGTTTGAAACCTGAATTCGAGAAATCGATTCTGAAGCTTAATTCCGGACTAAATTCTGGAACAGATTTCAGAAACTGAACTATGAATCTTGACTTTGAACATTGATTCTGATATTGAATTTCGAAGCTGATTTTTCGACCTGAATTTTGGATTCTGGACCTGGACCAGAATTTTTAAACTGAACTCTAAGCCTGAATTCAGGAACTGAGTTCGGAAAATTAATTCTGAAACTGAATTTTGGATCTACCTGAAACTGAAATCAGGAACTTAATTTTGAAATTGGACCTGAATTCCGGAGCTAAACTCTGAACCTAATTTATGGAACCAAATTTTCGAATAGAACGCCACTGGACCTAAATTTTTAAGAAAGGTTTTTGGAGCTGAATTCTGAGAGAGAATTCAGAATCTGAATTCCGAAACTAAATTCGGGAATCGAATACTAGAACTGAATTCTGGAAGTGAATTCCGGAACAGTATTTTCAAGCTGAGTCCTTGAACTGGATTCTGAACTTGAGTTCTGGATCTGGATTCTGAACTTGAGTTTTGGACCTGAAGTCATGAGCTGAACCGGGATCCCGGGAACTGTGTTTTGGAACTGGCTTCTGAACATGATTTTTTAAACGTCAAATCTGAACTAAAGGCTGAAATTGAATTCTGAAACATTATACTGAACTGGATCCTACAACTAAATACTGAATCTGGGTTTTGGACTTGGATTCTGGAACTGAATTCTGGACCTGCATTGCCGAGATAAATCCTCATTCTGTCTCGGGACCTGAGTTTAGAAATTGAATTCTGGAACTGAATTTTGCAACTAAATTTCGGAACTGAACTCTGATACTGGACCTGGATTGCGGAACTGAATTCCGGAACTAAATTCTGAAACTGGATTTTGGAAAAGCATTCTGTAAGTGATTCTGAACTCTGGAACTGAGTTCGAGAAATGAATTCTGGAACTGAATTACGAAATTAAATTCTGGAACAGAATTTCGAACCGGAATTATTGAGCTGGATTTGGGACCTGGGTTTTGGTACTGAATCCTGGACCTGAAATCGAGATCCAGATCGGTATCTCGGAACTGGACTATGGAACTGTATTTTGAAACTGGGTTCACAACCTTAATTGTAGAATTCAATACTACACGTGAAAGTAAAATTGAATTCTGAATCATTATACTGAACTGAATTCCGGAACTAAACACTGAACCCGGATCCTGGAACTAAATTCTTGACTTGGATTCTGAATTCAGGAAATGGATTCCGGAACTGAACTTTAGACCTAATTTTTGGAATTGTGTTTTATAGCTGAATTATGAAAGTGAATTCTGATCCTGAATTCCGGAATTCTAAATTCGGGAAAATAATTCCGGAACAGAATTTCTAAACAGGATTCTGCACGTAAGTTCTACACCTGGATTCTAGAAATGAGTCCTGGATCTGAGATCATCATCTCGACCGAGATCATGGAACTGTATTTTGGAACTATGTTTTGAACTTGAATTCTGAACCTGATGCCGGAACTGAGTTCTGAAACAACTACCTTGAGCAAAACGTTCCCGGAATCACCGCCGTGTGGCGCTCTCAGTCACCCAATATATATATATATATATATATATATATATATATATATATATATATATATATATATATATATATATATATATATATATATATATATATATATATATATATATATATATATATACATATATATATATATATATATATATATATATATATATATATATATATATATATATATATATATATATATATATATATATATATATATATTTAGGTTCCCACATCTGTCATTGATATTCTATCAAATTTTCAGCTTGATACCTGGGCATTTGTAAATGTATTAAGTCTATCTGCGATTGTGCGTGTCCTCGATTATGGACAATTTTCATAATGGAATTGAATTTGCAACAACGAGTTAGCATTAAATGTTGCGTTAAAAATGGTTTCAATGGTGCGACGACATTGCAAATGTTAGAAGAGTGTGTCGGCGATACTCTGAAGGAAACAGTCGTTTCTCAGTGTCACGAACGTTCCAGAAGTGGCCGTGAGTCTGTGAATGATGATGAGAGAAGCGATAGGCGATGTTCACAGTTTTTTTTTATTACAAGGATGTTGTGTATCATGAATTCCTTCCACAAGGCCCGACCATCAACAAAGAGTATTATTTGAGCCTTATGAGACGTTTACGTGAAGTAATTCGCCGAGAACAACCAGATTTGCGGGCAAAGAACTCGTGAATCTTGCACCACGATAACGCACCGTCACACAACGCCATCGTTATCCGTAAACATTTGACTAAAAATGAAACGAATACCATTCAACAACCACCGAGTTCACCTGATTTGACTCGCAGCGATTTTTTCCTATTCGGTCGACTCACGAAACCTCTCCGTGAAACGCCTTTCAGTACCCGAGATGAGATTATGTAAAAATCGCAGATGTGATAACGAAAACTGAATATAAAAAATGTTTCGAGGATTGGATCTAGCGCTGGCATAAGTGTGTTGCAGTCGATGAGGAGTACTTTGAAGGAGACGAACTTTCTGATCAAGGTAGTATCTACTGAACCTGGATTCTGGACTTGGATTCGGAAACTGAACTCAAGAATTGGATTTTAGAACTGAATTTAGTAACTGGAACTGTATTTTGGAACTGAGTATTGAATCAAATTTGTTATCCTTTAATTCTAGATCTGAATGACAAGCCTGAATTCTGGACCTGTATTTTGGCCCAAGATCTGAATCTGATCCAACTAAAATGACACGCTTATGGGGCATTGGCTAAAAACCATTCTGCTTTACCTGTAGCTGATTTGTGTTCATCTGATTCTTGGTCTTGTTAATCGTCTAGATCTCCGACGTTTCTACCTCGACGAAACCCACAATTTTCACTTTCTTGGGAAGCCACAGTATCATGACTCCATCATACATCCCGTCTTTCATTCGCCTCGTACAACAAAACTTTTCCGAAGCAGATAATCGGGAAACCGTATTCGGACAGCGTGTGAAAAAATGTGTCAAGTAATGTGACTGTATTTACTTGGAACACGACTGAACCGATTACAACAAATTTTAATTCAAACGAAACGTTCTACGACTCCGTAAGTAATCCTTGAATTTTAGCCGGATTCAACTTCCGGCTCTAGAATCATGGAGGCTTAGTGTTCGATATTTTAATCCGTCATAACAGTGATGACGTAAGATGGTAAGAAATCAATAGCGGCCCTTACACGATCATTAAAAGTGTCATTACTAAAAAGTAATGGCACTTTTAATGATCGTGTAAGGTCTACGAGTTCAGTAATGACACGAGTAATGATGGAATTCCGGATTTTCCATCATTACCAACAGTATTTCTTCTTCTTATTTTTTTTTTGGAAGTGCTGAATATCTTTAGAGCTATACGCGAAAAAATGACAAAGTGTAGATTTAAATTGTTAATATTTCATTAACCTTAACGTTTCAATGGCAAATCAAATTTATTTTCAGCTAAACGAAAATAAAAATATTGCTATTGCTGGAGTAGTTACAAATACTCATCATTAATAATGAACGTGTAATGCTAAAAAGTAATGATGTACAGTAATGCAGTAATGACGAGCGTTTGAGCAGAAGTGTCATTACTTAGTAATGACACTTTTAATGATCGTGTAAGGGCCGCTAATTGAATCAGTGGTGTCTCATGTGTTACGGGTTGTGCACTGATTATATCAGATGTAACAGTTCGTTGTAAGTGAAAGCTAAAGATTGAGGAAATTCGCTTGTGTTTTCCAATATAATGAAATATCGATATACTTTCGGATGAGATTTTTTTTATTAAACTTATTTCGTATCATCGTGCCAATAGAAAAAAAAACCGCGCACTGCACTTCGAGAAAATCTGTCAATAAATGTCAATCTGACCAGATCATTTATTTTTCAAATCTGTGTACGAACCAAAAATTCATTCTGAGCAAAAAAAGTCCCTCCACGTTGAAACACAAATTTTGCCTTGCAAATTGAATACGTTTTTTTGTCAGTATGTGATTGATTCCGAAAATCTGTAAAAGTTCTGCTGAAGATGTGCATTAGGGTGGGAAAAGGTTGTGTGGGAAAAAGATGAAAAGGTTTATATTCTTGCTCCACCAAACTTCTCTTGTTTTGAAAAATTTGCCAAAACCAAAAACATACAGACCTTTGAAAAGCTTTTATCTATCTGGAGGGCAAAAATGGATGAAAAATTCGGAGAATTCGGAGCTCTAAAAAATGAGTTTTTTGTGATGTTTCAAAATTATTTGAAAAAATAATTCGACGGTATGAAATTTTTTTCAAATAAACCTTATGCTGGCTACAAGCATCGCATTCGGACACATTTTTGGAAAACCTTTTCACACTTTCCATGGAAAATTTTAAAGATGAAACAACATTTTATCGACTTATATAAAATAGATCTAAATATACGATAATTTCTAAATAGGAATTGAAACCAAAGTCGAGACGTTCGTCGATGTTTTTCTTAATTTGCTGTCAATGTTAGTTTTGCCCTTCTTTGAAAAACAGTTCAAATATTCTAGGTTAATTTTTTTTTAATCTAGAACATACATCGTAACTGAGAACAAAACTTTTTATGCTTCCATTCCACTGTGAAAAAAAGTTATTTTTCAGAGAAACATCAATGCCTTTTAATAACGCTTCACATACGGTGATAATCGACAATGGGCCGTATCCGTCACACTTCACAACCGAGGCCATAATTCATATCAAGAGTGAGAGATTTTCCAACGGCGAGTGGCAAACGTTTCCGCGAATTAAACCATTAGAATCAAAGCCCCCACTACACACGACTACGACATACCAGCACTTGGCACGGCTAATCACACCTTCTAATGATAGTCAAACAACAGAATGCCTCTACCTCTCTACTGGTTCTACTTTTGTTTCGGAATTCAACAACCGACATACATCGGTGATTTTTCACACGCATTATGTGCAGCACTAAACTAAATGCACGGTGACTAAATGCTGGTAACGGATTCAGCGAGTATTGCTAAATAAATACCGACAGCGATGAAATCAGTGAAAGTTTGACCCAGTAGAATGGACAGCAGTAGCAGTACAATGCGATTTGATCATATTCAAATAAGTAACATGGGTTCATGGAGAACATCATCATCATCATCATCACAGATATAAGTGACTGTTTAGCAATAATAAAATAATAAGTCGAATGGCAACAATAAGAATCATTACATCTCTAATATCTCTGAAGTTTTCGCAGCTCTTAAAGATAGGTCTATGCTCACTCGAACTGAACCCAAGTTTCGTGGAGAGCCGAAAATACACATCCCAGTAGACAGAAAAATTTTATTCCACTTTTCCACGCGTTATTTTCATAGTACTGGATTGATTTGAATCTTCCTATACCTCGAATTTTTCGAAATTTGTATAGTGGAAAACTTCTAGCGTAGCATATTGAAAAAAAAAAATGTACACATGAAATGCATACTCTAAGCGTATTCCAAGCATTTTAATCCATCACTTAATTTTACGCTAGTTAATAATTCCACAATCATATACAGGCAATGTTCAATGTCACCCGCTGGAATAAATTTTGGTTAAATGCAAATTTTTCGCAAACTTCATCTCGTCTGCTACACTTTTCAATGTGAATGCAAATCAATTCGAAAGCACATTTAAACCTCGAAACAGCCATATATCATTGGCTAGCTAACATTCAACATACAAATTCAAACCCACATCCCCTTTCTTTTGGAGTGCCGTTTTAGTTTAGATGCCAAAGCACCCCTTTCCACCACACCCACTGCCAGCGAAATAATCCATCATGGCACGGCTTTGACGTCATCAACGACGTGCAGTGAATGGTGCTTTCGCAGGCGATCTTAGCATCCAATATGGTAAACTTTTCGACAGCTTCGCAACACCTACCTTAGCACGATGATAACCATCCGGATTCATCGACGGCATCAGGAAAATGTCGGTGCTATTGATTAATGCTGCAATTTCCGGATCGTGATCGTAGTTGTTTATGAGATACTGGGCCAAATAGATCAACAATTCGCGTCCGATGGTTTCGTCACCGTGCATGTTGGCCACGTACTTAAACATTGGCATCAGCAGCTGTCGGGGCCGATCAATATTCGGTCGGATTTCAATAGCAAGCAGCGGTCGTCCCTCCAGTGAACTGCCAACATTGTGGATTTTCACCAGGGACGGGTGATCCTTCTGGAGCCGTGCCAATAGATCCTGTAGCTCGTTATTGCTTTCATAATGCGGATTTTGCAGGAAGCTTTCGTCCTCGATTATGGCCCCAGCGGGGTTGACACCTTTCTGCAGCGTGTAGCCATTCACGAGTAAAACACAGCAATTTAGAGCAATCAGTAGCACAGCGGATAATTTCCTACTCGGGCACATCGTTGGAAGGGATTTTTATTCGTTCCGGGAACCAACTGCACAGATTGTGTTGGTGAATGGATATTTTTTTTCACTTTCCACTAAACCACTTCAATACCCGAAACCCACACTTGAAATGATACCCCTAAGCACTTTTCAGGAGGAAGCCCCCCCAATTTTTAGCCAGAGGGCTCTAACCGCCCACACAATTGGTATGATTTTCTAACTTCACCTTGTGGAAGAAAAAAAATCAAACACCACCATTTATCGGAAAAACTGTGACGACGTGCGTTACTCAGCGGAGGAAACCTTACATTTGCCTTCACTTTGTGCTACAACAGATGACTACTAACTCGCGGATAGACAGCTCTATAGATACATGTATAAAAACGGTAAACGGCGTAGCTGTCAACTTTCATTGAATAAGTTGTTGGTGCGATGTGTTAGTGCTGGACTACGCGTAGTTTGGGTCGTTCCTTTTGGGGAGCGTGTGAAAATGACGTTTCACGATCACAATAACTTTTCTTTCATATCGTCGATTATTATCAGAAAATAACGAAAAAACCGCCCAAACAACAAGGTTGATCAAAATAACCAATGAAATAAATGACACACAACTAATAATTAGTTTCCGTTCAACACATGTAACTTTTCGATTGTGTGTAATGGTCTTAAAAATAATTAGCAATTTTAAGATAGTGAAAGACGCTATATGCATACTTGCGGTTAAGTAATTATTTATTTACTTATTGTAAAATCAACAGACATATGGCGGTCCTAATGATAATTTCTTGTACAAAGTATCTCGTGAATGATTGAAGTCGAACCCAGATAATACTCGATGGAGTGATTTGACCATCTAAGCCGATAACGGCACCGTTTGTTCCGTGGTTGGTACGGCATAGAGGAAGTTGAATCAAGGCGTTGTTACGGATAGCTATCTGAGGACGAACAAATGCTGTTGTTCAAAACATTTGATACCATTATTACTTAGGGTTATTTCAAAGCTACTCGAACGAATCTACGTCGTATCGACTCGATTGTCATAACTTTTGGCTGCGAATTGATTTTGAATGAGAAAAACAACATGAGAAACAAAAAAATTCTCCTACGCATATTTGAAGTAGTGCAGACCCAGGATAGCAAAATATTAAACATAATTCGACTTAATAGGATACTTTTCTTTTGAGAACGTAAACTTTAACCATTCCCTTTAGAAAACACTGTTATCGGCCTCCTAGCGGTGACTAGTAGAACGTCAACAGTGCATGTAAAAAGTTTTTGTATTTAATTTACCGGCTTCAACGTAACACATTTTGGCATCTTGTTTGACCTGAAACAAGATTTGGCAGGTTTAGGAAAGATTAGGAAGTATTGTGAGGGATTAAAGGGCTTGAGTAAGTAAGGAAAAGTCATTAGCTTTTCGTTTGAGTGTTTGAACAGAATGATATTACAAGGATAAATTTTTAAATATTACCATTTAATTCTGTTATAAGTATATCACGTCACTATACAAATTCACTATGTATCTCACGACACTATAAATCTTGTATAATAAACGTCACATCACATATGCACATTTCGAATACAATTTATATTCATCTTCAGTGTGATAGTTTTGTTTAGTTATTGAAAGAATGCTTTTTTTTTTGCATAAATATCTGTTTATTAATCTTATTTTTGTGTATTACATCAACATTTTACAGTACAAGTGTTTTGACCCTTTGGCCTTTCATCTTTGTTGTTCATACGATTCGTTATTAATATTAGGTGTTTTAGTTACTCTTGTTTTACATACTAATGTTTAATCATAATATTTATTTTAATTATTTATAAAATGTCTACCTACTTATAACTATCCCTAACCTAATACGTACAAATTTTGAATTATTTGTATTTCAGAGATTGAGCACCTCTCTTCAAATTTCGTGCAGAATTGTTCGAATTTTTGTTCAGGTATATCCAGGGAGGCCATCTCATGTACTTCACTAGTCCTTGTCCAAGGGGGTAGATTTAGAATCATCTTTAAGATCTTACTTTGAATGCGTTGAAGCCTAAGTTTGTGTGTTCGTGCACAACCCCGCCAAACAGGGACTGCGTATTCAATTGCGGGGTAGATGATTTGTTTATAGGGACCGTGCACGGTAACAAGTAGCGCCATTAGTGGCGAATAGGTGAAAAAACTCTACCATAGCTTTACACTGTTACCATATGTTCACGCTGAATAAAATAGTCAAAAACCTGTTTTAATACAACATAGTGGTGTAATGATCCTTTTCTCACATCAATCATATCCTCATATATAATACTGTGGTATACTATTAAAAATATTTCTCTCCGATTCTTAAAATAAACCAAAGAGATTGTTTGTGCATTAACTAGTATAACCTACAGAATGAAACAGTTCTCTGACATCGATGAGAAAACGAAGGAAGTTCCACTATTGTAGGTATTTCGGGCTCTAGAACCCGAGAACGTATAATCGAAGTTGGTTCGTATGGCCATCAACTAACATGATTTTAATTGCAACCGAAAAATATGCTCAATTTTCGGTAGGAGCATAAGATCTTTCATTTGAACCTAAGATTAGGAATACCGGACTAAGTGTAAAAGTAAGTGAGATCCTTTTTTGAGTGTATGACTATTATCTGCCGTCATTATTCGAAAATCGGGAATACTTTCGAGACCAAATTAGACAACTTTTTACTTTTTTCGTTTTGACTCTTCAAGTGACGGTACACAATTTTTAACACACTTTGTCCTATCATTCCGGAACCGAAAGTCGGAAGAATTCCGTGTTTTTACTACTCGATTTTCAAGTGATTGTATAACCTTTCTATATGAGAAAGGCAAAACAGTTCAGCGTTTCAATAAAATGATTATTTGTTGCTAGCTTCGTGACTCGTATTTTCAATATACGTCAAACTGGCTACTCGTGAGATTGCTAGCATTTTTACGATTACAATTTATTTTCTTCCTCCATTCTAAGAGTATGGACCGTCCTGTGAATTATTTGAACTTTTAGTTAAAATTTGACAGTCGGGCAGTTATTTTTTATCGACTAGCTAAATTTATCTAAAACTGTGGCCCATTTCAAAGTTTGACGGATGGAAAGTTATTTGGGTCTATTTTGTTTTGAAAATAAAGTAATAGCAAGTGGTGTAATAATTGCAATTCAGCGAAAGTAAGAATAACTTCGAGAAAAACTTACTTCATTAAAAAAATATTTAAACTTTTTCTTTGGGTATTTTCTTTGAGTGAAAGTATAAAAAGAAATTACACAGAAGCAATTTTTACTAAAGGTCTGAAATTAGAATGTTTTAGCAAGATATTTTTCAGTGTTTCCGGTCAAGTCGATTAAAAAATCATTTAATGTGCTGAGAATATCGTTTGAGTGAATATGACAAATATTAGACACAAATCCAACTGCAATGACAGAAAATGACGTGGCCGTATTTAGATACAGAATGAATAATTCGATTCAAAATTTAATAGTCAGTCGATGTTGAACAATCGTTCGCACCACACGCGAATAATTCCATAGGGTTCGGAAAAAAATCCGCAGAGAAAATACGCTAGAAAGTATTTTCAAACTCAGTTTACAAGTTTTGCTATGGTAGCATTATTTTTTCCACTCGTCGCCTCGTGCGCTGTCGTCGCCGGCCACTAAACCACGCCCTCGTGCACGGTCCCTATAGACAGCCATCTGATTCTTCAGGCATAGTTTAGATGTTCTACAAATCAGCGGATACAGAGACCTGATGAGTATGCTACATTTTTGAACGATTTTGTCAACATGTGACCTGAATATCAGATGTCTGTCAAAGGTGAGTCCTAGATAGATAACTTCATCGGACCATTGAATGACCTCATCACCGAATCGTACTCTGCATTCGTCTGATGGAACAAGTTTTGGAGATCTTGAATGTGGAAACAAGATGACCTGAGTTTTTGCTGCATTGATCACAATTTTCCAGCTTGTAAAATATTCCGTTAAAGCGTCCAGACCTGTCTGTAGTTTTTTTTCAGAGCATTAATGACACGACCTTTGTAAAGAATGGCAGTATCATCAGCAAATTGTGACAGAACACCACCACCTGGAAGAGGTGGGATGTCTGATGTGAAAATGTTGTATAGAATGGGACCTAGGATACTTCCCTGGGGTACACCAGCAGGAATAGTAAATCTTTCTGAAAGTGCATTATTCAGAGAAACCTGGAATGCTCTATCTGCAAGATAATTTTTGATAATTTTAATAAGATACATGGGAAAATTATACCGATGCAGTTTGAACACTAGTCCATCGTGCCACACATTATCGAATGCCTTTTCAATATCCAATATTGCCATGGCAGTCGTTTTGGACACTGATTTGTTTTGCTGTATGACGTTGTTAACTCTTTTGAGCTGGTGGATGGTGGATCTTCCTTTCCGGAACCCAAACTGTTCTTCCAGAAATATATCCTGTTCATCTGCAAAAGCAAGAATTCGCCTTTGTATTGACTTTTCAAACAGCTTGGATAGGGCAGAGAGTAAGCTGATGGGCCGATAGCTCTTGGAAAAGGAAGGATCTTTCCCCGGTTTCAAAACTGGGATAACTTTAGCTAACTTCCACATTGAAGGGAAGTAACCAAGCTCCCAGCACCTGTTAAAAAGTTTAGCTAAGAAGACAAATGAGCGAATACTCAAATGTTTCAGCTCAATGTTGAATGTGTTGTCGAAACCGGGGGCCTTCATATTTTTGGATTTTTTCACAAAAGCCATCAGCTCATTCGCAGTGACTCTACTTTCCTCAGGAACTAAGCTGTCTGATTGGTCAACCTCAGCTACGCTATCAGCAACGGCTCTTTCATATGGACTAACAATGTTGAGTCCTAAATTGTGAGAACACACAAACTGCTGGCCTAGCGCATTTGCCTTCTCTACTGGTGTGATTAAAGGTATTCCTTCAGCTGCGTCCTGGGGTGACATCAGAGGAGGAATAGGCTTCGGTTTTTTCTTAAGCACCTTCGTTAAGGACCAGAAGGGCTTTGAATGTGGGAGAATTTCTCGAAGCTTTTGCTGGAAGTTCCTGTTGCGAAGCTCAGATATCCTTTCCTGGATTATCCTAGTTAAGTTGTTATAAGTAGTCTTCCTATCTAGGATGCCAGTTCGTTGATACTGCCTCCGGTAGATATTCCGAAGTCGGATGAGTTTCTTGGTGACACTGTCGATTTGAAGAGAGGAACTCGGCATATGTTGTACTGGAACCGTCCTATCACGAGCGACTGTGATTGAATGCTGGAAGGAAGATAGGGCTGCATCGATTTCCATCGGGGAATCAAGTGGTAAATCGATATTAATAAGTTGGTCGGCGATATGTTGAAATTGGACCCAATCGGTGCGATAATAGTTCCTCCGAGGTTGAATAGGCACTGTTTCTGGTGAAGATCCCAACGTCAATATTACTGGAAAGTGGTCAGAAGAGAGCTCGTTGAAGACAACCGGAGAGCTGTCTATAGCGATGTTGCTGATGAATATATCCAAAATGGAATGAACTCCCGATCTGGAAAGTCGCGTTGGTTGATCCGGAGCGAAGATGTTGTATTGTCCAGCTTCGTAATCTTCGGCAAGTACGAATCCGTTTCGATTCTGTCTTCTGTTTCCCCACAGCTCATGCCGTGCGTTCAGGTCCCCAGCAATGATGAATTTGTTTTGTCGTCGAGTGAGCATAGCCAGATCTCGCTTCAATGATGCACACGTACCATCTCGAAGATTGGTTTGTTTGGGGCAGTACGCTGCAATGATGATGATGGGTCCCATCGTCGTTGTAATCTCAATTCCGATGGCTTCTATTAGTTGCAATTTAAAGGCTGACATAAGCCTATGCTGAATAGATCGTTTAATGGCAATGGCAACTCCCCCTCCTCTGGTAGTTGCCCTGTCGAGCCTGTGAATCCTGTAATTGGAAATAAAAATAGAAATTTCAGGTTTAAGATGAGTTTCAGTTAAAATAGCAATATCGGCATTCTTCTCTTGAAGAAAGTCGGACAATTCAGCAGTTTTGCTCCTGAGTGAGCAAGCATTCCAATTTACTATAACCAACTCATTATATTGCATATTCGATGATGAATTTGCCTAAGGCGTTGATTTGCTCTAACCGCGTTCTGCAGTTTCGTAGTTTTGTTGTCATTGTTTCAAAAATGACGATCAGTTGTTCAGCAGAGAATAAATCACCAGAGTCATCCTTTGCTTGTGGTTGATTATTGCCCCATCCAGGAGGGATTCTTGAGGAAGATTCTTTTTGAGATCCAGCGGCTGAAGTCTTTGGATTGCTGCGAGGAAGTGGCGGCAAATTCGGAATATCCCTCTTCGGTGGGAGCCGTGGGAAATTAACTTCATCCTTCTGTGGAACATTCTTGCGCGTTGATTGTTTGCGGGACGCCTGTTGTCGAATTTTTGTGAACTCAGCACGTTTGGGACACGATTTGCTAGTAGATGGATGGTCGCCATCACAGTTCACACATTTTACAGCGATGTCATCTAGTAGGCAATCGTTGGTATTGTGTGGTTCGGCACATTTCCCGCACCGACTTTTCATGTGGCAATTCCTCGCTCCATGGCCGTAGTTCAAACAGTTCGTGCACTGTGTGACATCCCGATGTACCGGTTTATACTTTTGCCATTCGATGATTATGTGAAATAACGATTTAATCGTTTTCAGTTGACTCATGGTGATGGAGCCCTTCTCCAGATGAATCAGGTACAGTTGATCTCTAAACTTTTTGTCCGTATTATGGCGCTTCATTTTAAATACCATCAAAGGCTTTAGTCCAGCCTCCGACAGTGCCTGCTTTAGTTCGGCTTCCATCATGTCGGGTAGTCCTCGAAGTACAACCTTCATAGGTTTGTTGGCGGCAATATCGTGTGTGAAGTATTCCGCTTTTGTCTGCTTCAGATAGCATTCCACTCCTTTGTAGTGGTTCAAAGCCGGAACAGTTATTTTGTAGCCTTCAGTACATAAACGGATTGTTGCCTGTAGTCCTTTGCTGATCAGTGTGTTGAAATCCGAGCGTAGAGTTGGTGGGAAGCCCTTCAGGTAGGAAGGCGGCATTTTTTCCTTCTTCTGCAGTTCCTCTTCGACATCTACTGGCAGATCAGCATATTGGTTTTTACTCAGCAAACGGTCGTTTACCTGTACATCACTTGGCTTCAGACGCTTAGCATCCTTTGGATCCTTCTCGGATCTATGACGGTTTTTACCCATAGCTTGGGTAGGTAGACAACTGCGAATAAAAAATAAAACAAAATCGAAATTAGTCCTAGTAGGTTATTCGTCTATCCACATCGAGTGTTAGATGACGAATTGAAAGAATGCTGTAATGTTGTTCCTTTTATATGGAACGGAAGTAGGTAGATTCCTACAACAGGTATAAACACCTCGAAAAAATTATCTAATTTGTTTAGGGTAGGGAGAGATTAAGTGTTTTCTATGTTTGTCTGTCCCCTGTGTGTAGGTAGTAACTTAAAGAGCCAGGAAGACCTATTTCCTTGGTCTCTGTTTAGTAAAGAAGTGGAATTGTGTTTGAAAATTTCCAGACTTTCTGCCGAATCTAATTTCCATGGGTTGGAAATTTGTCTTAAAATTTTTATGTCATTTGTAGTGAAATCATGGTTTTCGGAAAAAGATTTTACAAATTTTACCAGATTTCACAAATTGTATCAAGGGGCAAATCACTCTAAGCTCTAGACAATCTTATACTAATAAACTCATATCATTCCAAAATAATCTTCGCTAATCTCATTTGATCCCAACTAGTCCAGACAAGTTTGGGTAATTTTAAACTAATCCAACCTAGTTTTGCCTAATCTCTATCATTCGAGCTCGCAAAAAAGTGTATGACAAGTAAACAAAGAGTTGACCTGCGTTGAGCAGTTGCAAAAAAAAAAACAAACAAACAGAAAAGAAACAAATACTACGTTGACAGCTTCTTATGTCAAAATAATGCTTCTCCAGATCTCGGCTAAACTTTTCTAACCCCATTCTATTCCAGTGAGATCCCTGCTAAACTTTTTTACTCCCGGTAAAACGTGTTTGAGTTCAGACAAAGTTTAGAGTGATTTGTCCCTTGGTCAAACCCAATATACAGGGTCCGCCATCTGATTTGACAGAAACTTAGTTTCATCCTTCCGCTGAACAAAAATGGTTGTGTATACGCCAGGCCCGTGCGCAGGGGGGGTTTTGGGGGTTTTAACCCCCCCCCCATGAAGAATTTTTTAAAAATTAAGTTTCATGAACAATGGATTACTTATTTTATTAAAGTGCAAATAACTTGACAATTCATATTTTTTTATCAATTTTTTATCAATTTATAAACTGACATAATTTGAAACCCCCCCGCACGATCCTGTCAGAATTCGTTTTACATTTTTGGACACCCCCCTCTCCCCTTGAAACCCCCCCCCCCATGGATGATTCCTGCGCACGGGCCTGGTATACGCATGAGAAGCGCGTGAAAATAGTGCAGTTTTACTTCGAAACTGGGCTTGCGGTCAGCTTGAAGAAGACGCCGATTTTTGCCAAAAAATCATCTTCTCGGATGAGGCACATTTTCATCTCGGTGGGTATGTTAATAAGCAAAATTGTCGCATTTGGGGGACGGAAAACCCGCACGTTATCATGGAGAAGCCGATGCATCCTCAGAGAGTGACGGTTTGGATGCGGATTTTGGTCTGGCGGCATCATTGGGCTATTTTTCTTCGAAAATGAGGCAGGAGTTGCCGTCACGGTCATTGGCGAGTGCTACCGCGCCATGATTAGCGATTGTTTCTTCCCGTTACTTGAAGAGGAAGACTTGGACACCATTTTTTTTTCAACAACACGGCACTCCGTGCCAACGCTACGATCGATCTTCTGCGCACAGTCTTCGAAAATCGAATTAAAGACTGTCCCAGAAAAAATGGGCGCAACCAAAAACCGCTGCCATTTCGCAATGATTCAGAATCTGTCAATTTTTATGGCTGCGTCCTGTTGTTTACACTCTTCTCTAGCCACTTTTGCAGTTGTTTATTCGTTTTCATTAGTTTGTTTCGAAATGCGTGGACTTTCAGCAGAACAACGTAGAAAAATTGTGTACAAATGGTGCACAGAAAGATAGCAAAAATGGAAGAAGTAAGTGAAAAAGCCGTGCGAAATGCAATCAGGAAGTTCGGTGAGGATAACACCGTTGACGATAAACCGAAAACGGGTCGAAAAAAGGTCCTGCTATCAGGAATCAGGAATCAGAACAAATTGGCTCAAATGGCACGTTCCCCTTGATATTTGGAGATTTGTGCCTTGCCATCAATTTGTTTTTAGCATCATTTTCCCGATATATAAGAGGGAAGGATTGAAAGGAAATGGTAAGGGTTGGACTAGGAGGATGGGAAAAATTGACGACACAAAAACACATAAAAGCAGAAGTAAATTCTGCACCCCTAAGGGATGCCGAACAATCTGCTGAGGATCACATTTAGTGGAAGCAGAAGTAAATTCTGAACCTCTACGAGGTCCCGAACAGTCCGCTGTTAATAAAACCTCCAATCCCCGAGAGGATTTGAAGATCTTACAAAAGCGACACCATTCTGCACTCCCGGAAGAATGCAGAACGATTCGCAGTATGTACGAGCAGAAGTAAATTCGGCAGCCCCCAAAAGATGCCAAACAATCTGCTAAACCCTATTTAAGGTAAATACAGAAGGGATTCATTCACTCCAGGAAGAACGATGAACCCTTCTGACTATAGCTCCTTACCACATTGGGTAAGAAACGAGAGAATATCCTTCAATTTTAGCTCCGCATACACAGACTCAACCATGTATGGAGAACCAAAAACCCGGATACGTAGCTGCGTCAATGCGGGACAGTTACATATCAGATGATATGAAGTACCATAATCGCATTCACACAAATCACACGAATAATACTCAGCACGTTGAATAGTAGCCATGTGATAATTGAGTTTGCAATGTCCAGTCAGAGCTCTGACCAGAATACTGCAATGATGCTTGGAGAAATGCAGTAGACACTTTGACATTTTCAGATTTAAGTCTGGTAGAAATGCTTTTGTCTGAGCGCAAGTTTGCAAGCTGCGCCAGTAGCTGGCATGTTTGGATACAGCCCAAGAACGAATCTTGTGCTTTATCCAACTAGTTGAAAGTGGTAAAGCTGGTTCAGGACCAACGAAATCATTCGTTGCACCAGCTCTAGCCAACTCATCAGCCCATTCATTTCCAGTAATACCAGAATGGCCGGGTACCCATAAGAAGTAAACAGCATTTGAAATGCTGAGGTCTTCAATTTGAGTTCGACATGCGATCACTAGATTCGACCGTGAGTCATTCGAACTGAGTGCTTTTAAGGCTGCCTGACTGTCGGAACAAAAATAAATTCGCTTACCACAGATCCTCTGCTGAAGTGCCGATTGTACTCCACACAGAATCGCGTAGATTTCTGCTTGAAACACAGTACAGTATCTACCAAGTGAATGAGACTGCTCCAGCCTCATTTCACGACAGTAGACACCAGCACCAGCACGACCATTCAACAAAGAACCGTCCGTATAACAAACTATGTGTTCATCAAGTTGTCGTTCCAGACAACCAGACAACCATTCCTCACGAAAAGGATAGCTCACATTGAATGTTTTGAAAGGAAAACTGCATGTGAGAGTTAGGTCACTAGGAGCGAGTAAATACTCATCCCACGTAACCATTTGAGACCACAAGCGAGTGTGGCTGGTAGCATAATCTAATGGGTTACTGTTCCAAAGCCCTGTAACCTTAAGACGATATGCACAAGATAATGCTTCTTGTTTTAGGAACACATGTAGTGGTTTAATGCACAGTAGCGCCTCTAGAGCAGCAGTAGGAGTTGTCGTGAATGCTCCTGTCATCGCCATTAGGACCATCCTTTGGAGATGATTTAGCTTTGACTGAACTGTCGCGACTTCTCCTTTCTGCCACCATACAAGACATCCATATGCTAAAATTGGTCTAACAATAGTTGTGTAGATCCAATGAATATATCTGGGTTTGAGTCCCCATGATTTTCCAAAAGCTCGTCTACATTGGCCGAAAGCCATGCAAGCTCTTTTAATTCTGAAGTCAATGTGAGCAGACCAATTCAGTTTTGAGTCAAGAATAACCCCGACGTATTTAACTTGTTCGACCACAGTGACCTCTGAACCAAAGAACTGCAACGGACGAGCTCCTGTGATTATCCTACGATGAGTGAAAAGCACCATTGATGTTTTGCCCGGATTTACAGATAATCCAACCTGACAACACCATTGTTCAACAGATCGCAGGGCTTGCTGCATTAAATCAAAGAGAGTGTTAATGCTTATACCGGTCATCAATATATGATAATCGTCGGCAAAACCATAAGTCGGAAATCCAAGGTTATTAAGTTTCCTTAACAAACCATCAGCGACAAGGTTCCATAAAAGTGGGGATAGTACACCACCTTGAGGACACCCACAGACACTTAGCTTTCTAATCTCTGCTTGCCGAAGCGATGAACAAAGAAGTCGATTGCTAAGCATTGCGTGTATCCAATTTGTGATACTTGAAGGTATGCCATGACCACGGGCTGCTTCCAGAATTGAATTGAAAGACACGTTATCAAAGGCACCTTCAATATCTAGGAAAACTCCCAAGCAAGATTGCTTTTGTGAGAAAGCTTTTTCAATGTTGTACACAACATCATGTAACAGGGTTGTAGTGGACTTTCCACGCTGGTAAGCATGTTGCATTCCATGTAGCGGATGCAGGCCCAAACTAACATTTCTGATATAGTGATCGACTATGCGTTCCACTGTTTTAAGAAGAAATGAGCTCAGACTGATAGGCCTGAAACTCTTCGCTTCCTCATAAGTGTCGCGACCGCCTTTGGGAATAAATTTGACAATTATTTCCTGCCAGGCTCTTGGAATATATCCTGTCGCAAGACTAAAAGTAAGTATTTTCTTCAAAACATGTTTGAAATGTTCATACCCTTTCTGCAGTAACACTGGGAAAACTCCATCCTTTCCAGGAGACTTGTACGAAGCAAAACTCTCAACTGCCCATTTGACCGATTCAATCGTCACAACGCTTCGAGCAAGGGCCCAAGAATCGTAACTACCTGAAAAAGTCTCGGGAAGAGCTGTCGGTGATGGATCCATACATCCTGGAAAGTGAGTGTTAAAAAGATAGTGAAGTACATCACCTTCATCAGACAAGTGTTCACCATCTGAAGTTCTTAAGAAACTGACATTAAAGTCCTTAGACTTCGAAAGTAACTTATTTAATCTGCTAGCCTCGTTGAGACTAGAGACATTTGTGCAGAGGCTTTTCCAACCACTTCGCTCAGACGATCGAAGAGCATTTTTGTAAGCCCTTCGAGCCAACACGAATGCCTCCGACCCATTTCTGCGACGGTGGTTCCAAGCTCTTCTGCATAGTTTCCTTAGTCTAGCAAGTTCAGCATTCCACCAAGGAGTTCCTCTAGTAGCTCGCACAATCCGAAGTGGACAAGCCTCTTCATATGCTGCAACTATGAGTGAGTTTGTCTCGTCGACAACATTTTCCAAATCAATTGGGGTTTCAATTGTTGGTTGGTACCCGTAAAATCTAGTCGCCAAGCCCTCTTCATAGAGGTCCCAGTTTGTAGATTTGGGATTACGATATGTGATAATATCAAATTTAACGTTTGAATGATCAAAGAATATGTACTTATGATCAGACAACGAAGGTTCGAGCTCATCGGAGACGAGCCAATTCACCAACTCATGCGCAATTCTATCAGAGCAGAGAGTTACGTCCAAAACCTCCTCTCTACCAGATCTCGCAAAAGTTGGACGGTTTCCTGCATTGACTATGTGCAGGTTTGTACTGCTCACAAATTCCATCATATCAGAGCCTCTCGAATTAATATCTGTGCTGCCCCAAATGATATGGTGAGCATTTATGTCACTGCCGATTACAAGCGGTAAATCACTTTTGCAGCAGTATGATACAACCTTTTTGAAGTCATCGCTTGGCGAAGGTTGGTTATGCGGCAAATATGCCGAACAATAGACATATTTCCTGTCTATGCCATCAGTAGTCATACCAACTGTGACAGCACAAATATCCCGAGTTGTGAGCTCCGATATGAGAGAGACATCGAGAGCACTATTTGCAAGTATGCATGCTCGAGGCATTTCACGTGGATTAGTCATTCCGGTCTTGTTAAAGGCAACAAAGACTGGGTTTAACAATTTTCCAACGTAGAAGTTTCCCTTTTGGAAATATGGTTCTTGAACCAAAGCTAAAGAAGCTTTACCTTCTTGCAGAAGTCTGGATAGATTCATAGTTGCTGTACGTTTATGCTGGAGATTGATTTGTGCTACTCTAACCATTATCAATTAAAGTAAGGAACACTCCACCTCCAGCACTTACCGTACAACAACTACAAGAAACCAAATATATTGGCTTATAATCGCCTATAGCGAACCATGTAAGGATTTTTTTAAATGTTTTAATCATTTAAATCCCACGAGTTGCGAAGAAAGAAGTCGTCCACTGTGCCAGAGCTTCGCTTAACACAGTAAGGGAAAATCCCAAGATATTCCGTTCACGACTGCATTGTTTAACCTCCTGCAGCCATTCAGCCATCGGCACGGAAATACACCTTGACTTAGGAGTTCCTATTTTTGTGGCCTTTTACGACATGGAACAGGAAACCAGTGGATCAATTCTTGGTAAAAAATAATTCCGCCGGATGGCACACGGCTTACCTGTTTGGTGGACTTATACCACCGGTACAGGTGGACCGTAGCGTTATTCTTAGCCAGTTGGGAAACCGCTACCGACACTACACGGCTATCTAGGCTGCTCAGAGAGGGAAATTGACATTGATGGTCAACTTCCATGGATGGCCGAGCAGCCGACCCTGCTAACCCTCAGTTGGATAAACGTATACTGATGGCGTTCGACCAAAAGAAGGAGGTTTCAGTTCGGGATGTGGCCAAAAAAGTGGGCACTTCGAAGTCAAATGTTCTTCGTGCTAAAGAACGTTTGAATCTTCGAACCTATAAGAAGCAGAAACAACACAAACGTAGTCCAAAACAAGAAGCATCGATCAGGCCGAGAGTTCGAAAGCTGTACAATACGATTCTTGCTGGAAATTTGAACTACATAATCATGGACGACGAAACCTACGTGAAACTCGATTACAAATCCTCTCCGGGACCACAATATTATACGGTGCGAGAAGGGCAAGTGTTAAACCAGTCCGAGCATTCGATTGAAGTCGAGAAATTTGGTAAGAAAGTTATGGTCTGGCAAGCAACTTGTAGCTGCGGTAAGATTTCGAAACCCTTCATCACCACTGCTTCAATGAACAGCGAAATATACATCAAGGAATGTTTACAAAAACCAAAGAACCAAAAATTTCGGCTTCAAACCAACTGTATGCAGATGACAATCGTGTCACCGGGGTGGAAAAAAGTTTCCTTTAACACTTAGGGAAATCCGGGAAATCGTATGACAAGTGTTAAAATTGTTGTTGTTGTTGAAATATTTCTGTAACAGGCAGGAGGATTTTGTTATCGTTCCGGAACGAAGTGGAACGTTTTGAAAGATCGCGGTGAACAGTCGAGTAGGTGGCAGTAGTGTTTTCAACGTATAGCAAATTTGAAATTTACACAGGATTTTAAAAATTTTAGTTCGATTCTGTATATCTGTTATCTGTGCTATAATATTATGTTTTCCGATACAAATATGAGCCATGTCTGATGAAGGGGATAGGAATAATCGGTGTAGCGACATCATGAAGCCATTGTTGGTAGTCAGTGAAATAAACGTCCGTTGAATTTTAAACGACAAATTGTCAAAAATTTACTATACGATGTTATCTCAAAAGAGGTGAGGTCGAGCAGAATGTATTCGAATGAAACATATTATTAGTTTAAATTATTGAAACTAAATTACGATTCTGAGTACAAATGTTCTGCTATTATCCTAGTTCTGCATAAATCTAATGCAGCTCTGGAGAGAACGTGTGTTCAAAGTTACAAACCCGGATTCTGAAGCAAATGCGAAATAATATAAGATTAACACCTGTACTGCAAGGCTTGTCATATCGAAGTAGAAGAAATAAATAAATATTACCCTTATGCGAAGTGCAAAAACCATCGACTGTCGTTAGCATAAGCTATAACTATACAAGCATGGTGATAAGATAAACAACGATACATTCCCGTTCGAGTAGGTGTTGGTTTAGCATGCGCTATGGGACACTAGTCATACATTTGTTATCGCGGCTCTCCTACAGCAGAAGCTTGAGTTGGTCGTCATAAAACAATATTTTGCTGGTGACTGATTTAGTCCATCGAATAATACAATTCCTAGATGTCAGGTTTCAATACGCGTGATACGCTAGGACTGGCACAGCCAAAACATCGTCCTAGAAACCTGTTCGATGGGTTTTCTAATCGTAATGTGGCTCAGAAGAAGTATACTTGAGATAAAAGCGTGATAAACAATGCTCATTCTTGATCGTATTTATTTTCAGAACACGGCAACCACCGCAGGCTTCAAGGGTATCGAAGGTAGTGCTATATTATTGTTAGATTATTTAACTCTTTACTGACCATCATAATACTCATAGTCAGTCGCAGGATCTTCCGCCGGCATAAGTGTTCTAGAGCAGTACCAATATCTTCAGCTGCAACATGACACATTGATTGAAAAGTACACCACATTAAAACGTAATCATCAGGCTCTTGAGGAACATCACACTCATCTGAAGGTGGAAAACAGTGATCTTAAGAAAGCATACGAAGAGCTACAGGATAATTATCAAAATTTGCTGGACTCGCAGAAAAGTTTCAACACAGGCAAACTGCTGGTGTACTTGAAATTGAAACGTCGGACTGATAAGGAAACACTCGAAAAACGCAATATTATTCAGAGTAGGTATACGTTTGAGCGCTCCATCGGGAACTGAAATACCTTTTTCAGATGAAGCCTGCTTCAATACCTATTTGGAAACAGTAATAATGCACGATGCACCACGAATTCCCAAGATCATCGTCGAGTGCGTAACGATCGTAGAATCAAACGAAAAGTTCATGAAGTCATGTGGGTTGTACAGGGTATCCGGGAATCACAATACGATACAAAACTTGCGATACGACATCAATGCAGACAACTACAAAAAGTTACGGAAGCAGAAAACCCCGCACGAAGTGTGTGGAATTTTGAAATTGTTTTTAAGGGAACTCAAACAACCTCTAGTGTCGCTGGAACAACTGCGCCAAGTGATCCCAGGTCCATCGGATATGAGTGAGTTTTAGTGCTTTGAAGTGAGTTGGGTATATTTTTCACTATTTATTTTTTCTTCAGTACACAACAGAGTCTTGAAAGTGTTGGAACTTGTCAACTCGCTAGATGAACTACGGGCAAATACGCTACGTTTTCTGATGAAGCATTTGAAAAGGTAAGTCTAGTGTATCAATATGAAAGTTGGTTATCCGGTGAGAAATTCGGACAAATGCAAGGTTGCTAACCATCAAGTGCTATAAAACAAACTATTGTAACCAGACCCTTAATCACCTCAGCTCCATCATTTGTCACTTATGTCAAAAACAATATTTAGAATGATATCGGATCCTGTCAGGTTAGAGAGAAATCAGTCTTCAGCTCAACTACGCCATCGCACGGTATCACAATGAATATATCATGCGTCAATTGTATGGGTGCGCAGTGCTGCTATTTTGATGCGCACGGATTTGACATATCTCTTCCTGTCTTCTATCAGACCCTGTCAGCTTGGAGCGAAATCAATCTTCAGTTCAGCAACGCCATCGCATCACATTCAACATATCATGTCAATTGTATGGGTGCGCAGCTCTGCTATTTTGGCGCACACGAATTTGACATTTCTCTCACCTACTTCTATGTATGAGATTCGATGCGGACTCACCTGAGGGCCACATGCTCTCAAAAAAGGATGTTGCCAATGATTCGTTCGGGAAATATGAGAGCTGGATATCTTGTTAATATAATGTCTTTGCTTCTATGTAGGAGATTCGATGTGGAGTCGCCAGAGGGCGTCGTGCTCGCAGAAAAAGAATGTAACTTACAATTTGTTCGTGAAATGTGAGAGCTGTATATCTTAATAACATGATGTCTTTGGTGATTCGCTCTCTCACTCAATTGGTATAATCGCTTCGAATTTTCGCACTACTGTATTAGTAATTATTAATCATTTTTTCCTGTTATTGGATCCAAAGACCGAAGCGAAAATACAGAATTTAGCAAATACCGATGATTGTGGGCTGAGTTATTAGTAAAATAATGCGGTGGCTCGACTAATGAGATGGATATTGGTACGATCACCTTAACAAGCTGCCTTTTCTATTGTTAATATTTACATCTGAAAGATTTAAATGTTTTCGATGTGTAAAGGAAATATCGATGTCCATACTGCCGTCATTTTGACACTACACTATCTCGGAGCAGTGCTACACCATGGTATGGAAAATCAAACAAAAATGATGTAAACATGAACAGTAACCCTTGACCACCAGAAATCGATTCAATTTTGCAGTACTACGTTGAACTTTTGTTGTGAACTGAGCTGAGCTGAAGTAGATCGCCCGTAGCTGCACTTCATGATTGACCGAATGAGTGGAAATGTACAATGAACCTAGAAAATGAAGCTTGAGAGAAGCAAATCATTTTTACTGTACATACCCACTTACTCCTAACTTTATTAAATGATTAATAACGACACTGGCTACGACCACAGGCTGTGCTACTAAGGGAAAGGAAGGAATGTTAGTCCGATACTCGTTGTTTCTAGAGACCGCGGGTACCACTGTATCTCCACGAGCATCACAAGATAGGAGATTTGGTAGTAGGGAGGGAAAGAGATCCGGATATGTTTTGGTGAACAATATGATCCCAACGAAACCTGATTTTCGATACTCAGGAGAAATATAATAAGTAAGAAATATGTAAAATATCTCCAAGGAACGATCTCACCAGTATCCTGTTTCTCCCACTCGTTCTGCTGTCAACAACGCGAGATGAAACATGACCACTAAAAGAATAAAATAAAAACAAGTCGGGTCCTTTGCAGAACAAACCCTTCAGTCCACCTTCAGTCTGGATGACACGATCGACTTGTAAACTTTCACACATTCCATAGAAATCCGACAACACCCACAATGACATGCAGACGGCGCTTCTATCGGTTAACAGGTTAACATCTTTGAATTTTGGGGCGGTAAATTCTCAGTTTCCACCGCTTGAGCATCTTTAGACTCGCGGATCAACATTATTCAATGAATAACATTCTCACTACTAAACACACACTTGCCACATCTGCACTATCACTAAAAATAACTGTATCAACCAAATTTTTAACTATACGTATCAAACAACACATTGAAATTATACTTTTTTGAGAGTAGCACCAAGACACCGCATCGCACTTCCAGTGATGCCAACACTCCCTGCTACATTGAACTTTTGTTGTGAGTAGAAAAAGTGTAGCACTAGTGTAGTGCAACCAACAAAAACCTGTTTTAATACACCTGATGGTGTGATGATGTCTTTCTCAATATTCTCATACATTTTACTATAAAATTCGCAAATATATTGTGTTTATTATTAACCGAAGTCAAGTTTAGATGAAAATCAACTAGAACCGGTGAGACCATGAGAACTTTTGTTTGGATCTAATATTTTGAGAAAATATTAGCTGAGAAAACGTAGAGAGCTCTATTTTTGAGGTTTGGTCAATACTTTCTGGTACTTCCGGAAATCGAATCCGCGGACCGGTACAATCAGACCTTCGGAACCGAATGAAATCTTGACCTTTTATTTAAATTTTAGTTTATGAGAATCAGTTGAGCCATCTCTAAAAAACATGTTCGTTCCATTTTGTAGATATTGGCCACTATTTCAAATACTTCTGGAACCGAAATAGCCGAAATCGATTCGTGTGACCATCAATTAAAATGATTGACAAAATTGACCAGTCTTGAACCCAATTTAAATGGTTGTTACGTTTTTTGCACCGTCGCCTAGAATGACAGTTTGAAATTTTAAACACTCATCATCCTGTAACTTCGGAACCAAAAATCGTATTCATGTTAAAAATCAAAATTGGCAATATGATCGGTAAGAAAAAAAATGGCTATTCTTACTATGGACAAAATTAAACAATGAGTTTGCTTGAAATTTGGTGTTTTAAATGGAATTTTGGCTTCGGAATCAATAAAAATGTTGCAGAATTGTTTTAGGGAGTCTGTTCTATCGAGAACGTAAGTATTTGAGTGACATTGAGGGCTGAGGCCACTGTGTTCTACACTGAAATGAAAATCTTATGTATATTCATTAGATTAGTCATATAAATCATATGCAGTATATAATTTATAGAGGTTATATGGAAACTTATAATCTTTATTTAAAGTGTACGTTAAATCTAAATAGACGTTACCATAATGAAAGTTTTATATGGAAATCCGATGAAACCTAACTCGTTACATAATTTATATTCATTGGATATGTCTTATGAATCGTACGCAGATGGTATTTCACAAAAGACATATGACAACTTATCACCTTGAATGGAACTCTACATAAAATCTAAATGATGTTTAATAAATTTTAAATATTCTTTATATTTATGATATTGATAAAAATACGTTAACGTTACGAAGAGTTTTATGTTTCATAAGATTATCTTATATATTTGACATGGTGTTGAATACACTGTGTAGCTATCATTGGAAATGCTAATAGTGAAAAATCATTAGAATATCATATAATGTGAAAATGAAAATTTAGCTCAGTGTAGGGCGTTTTAGAGGGCTATTTTCACGCTTCAAATCTGATTTTATCAGAAACGGTGACGAATATCAAAAAACCCAACTGACAATCTCTAAGAAAATTAGTGCAGATTATTTTGTAAAAATTTCAGAATGATAGTCTGGCTTTAGCGGTCCGGAAAGTCTTTTTTCTGAAGGAAGAATTGCATATCTGAAAACGGCAACTTTCAACTTGTTCATTAAATATCTCGCCTTCAAAAGCATGGATCAAAAATCTATCCTGACAATGTCTAGATAATTTAATTTAGATGCGATTAGTACATAAATACATGTATGTTGTCGCGATGAAAATTAAGCGAAAGTTATTTTTGTGGAAGTAAGTCGATTTATATGTCGGCGCCAATTTAGTTCTCTGGTAACGTAACGAAATATGAGAGAGAAATAAAATCGGCTCAAAAAGGCTGCCTAACAAGCGGCAGCTTTCTTGGATTTTATGTGATGTAGTCAAACTTGTAACCGAAAAACTTTTTTTGGCTACCCGGCCACATCGAGAGTGGGGACGGGTGTAGCGTAATGGGTAAGTCGATGCCTTTCACGCAGCCCACCTGGGTTCGATTCCCAACCCCGCACATAGGGTCAGAAAATTTTTCTGGCCCGAAGAGGCGAATGACCTTAAGGTTAAAACCTCTTTAATCGAAACAAAAAAAAAAAAAAACATCGAGAGTCATTTTGCACATTTGCGAGAGAGCATGGAGAGAAATGTAATACGCACAGCGAGCCACGTGGTTTTACGCGACCTACTGATGATCGTCGAAAACTTGCCTCATGCTGCTCGCCCGTCCACCTCTGTTATCGAAGAAATAATTGGAGGAAATTGTGCTTGAAAAGAAATTGAAGGAAATAGTACTTGAAAATCGTCGTGTTAGCATTAGAGAGATAGCAGAGGATCTTGGCATCTCCAATGGATCAACTTAGAACATTTTGGTTAATGCTTGTGGTAGGAAACGCGTCGATGCCAAACTCGTACCGATAACGACGATAACGCGCTGTCGCATTCCAGCATGATTGTGACTGAACTTTTGACCAACCGAAACGAAACGAAACGAAAGTCATCACTTAACCCTTTCACGACCATAAGATGTGCAGGACGAAATATGTCAGTACAAGACAATATTTTAGCTATTGGGGGTGTAAATTAAGAGAATATCACCAGCAAAACATAGCAAGGTGCATAAGTTCCCTATAATTTCATGGGAAATATTTTTCCCTATGATTCTTTGAAATAAATAGAAGAAGAGTTGGGTTTATTATATCGTAATTTAATTTATTGCTTTAATTGCTTTATTTATCGGAATAATAAAATAAATAGTTAGTTATGGCATTCTACGAAACGATTTTATGTACTTGTGAACGTTGCACATAACACATTTATTAGGTGTTCTATTTCTATACGTCATTTTGCACAAACTTTTTTAGTGCAATAAAGATTGATAGTTCTTTTTACTCATTCGTTCAGAAACACATTTGTCGCCTTGGAAGTAAGTTTTCTTTAACATTAAGTAAAAAAAACATCGATTCAACAGTAATTGAAGAATCTTTAACGATTTTTTTAGAAAGGAAACATATTTCTCTTGAGCGTTAAGGTGTTAACCACCGTATTCGCCAGATTTGTCCCCCTGTGACTTTTTCTTATTTTCTAAACTAAAAAACCCACTCCGGGGAACGCGCCATGATTTGATCGAGGACATAAAAATAATTCGGCCTAAGCCTTTGGCAAGTGTATGGAAAATTGGATTGACCGCTGGAATGCCTGTATTGGTTCAAAAGAAGCCTATTTTAAAAGCGATAATAAAGAAATGTGCTGAAATCTAAAGCCAATTGTTTTTGCCTGTGAAAACCGACTTTTGAATTGAGCCCCGAAGGGCCGAATGTCATAGACCATTGCACTCAGCTCTACGGACTGAGAAAATGTCTCAGTGTGTATGTGTGTGTGCGTATGTGTAGGTGTGTGACAAATATTGTCACACACTTTTCTCGGAGATGGCTGAACCGATTTTCACAACCTTAGATGAAACTGAAAAGTTCTTATGGTCCCATACCAAGTTCCTAAATTTCATTTAGATCCGACTTCCGGTTTCGGAATTATATCACCCTATGCACCAAAAAAATGGAAATTAAAGGTCTAAAGATACCATAAAAATATCCCAATTTCCATTCGGTTTAAACCTTTAGATGACAGATGGATGTTTTTGACAGGGTAATGTGGTGCCATCATGACATATGCGGGTACTGTCCCAACTAAACGAATATTCGAAATGACGGTTAAAATCGTTTAAGAATCCAATTTGAGTGTCCTGTCTGTTAGTCTGTGATATTAGTGTATGGTTGAATGAATCGAATATCACTATGCCGATATCCAGCTTTCGGTTCCGGAAGTATCGACAATAATAATCAAAGGTGATAAAATGAATCTAACTTCACTTTCTCACATATGATTGAAGAGATTTTCACTAACTTAAATTAAAATGAAATAAATCAATGTAGTAGTATTACGCAACAGAAATCTTCAAACCTATTTTCTAAATATTTCTAAATTGTAGTATTTTGGGAAAATTCTGCTTTAATATATAGCAGAAAATGAAAACGAAAAAGGCATCATTACACCACTAAGTGCATCAAAACAAGTTTTTTAATTTAGTCCGAGAAAAGACATTGCTTACAAGATATCCAGCTCTCACATTTGCCGAACAAATCATTGGCAACATTCTTTTTTGCGAGCATGGCGCCCTCAGGCGAGTCCGCATCGAATATGGTACACAGAAGTAGGGGAGAGAAATGTCAAACTCGTGCGCGCCAAAATAGTAGCACTTCGCACCCATACAATTGACATGATATGTTGCCGTGCGATGGCTTTGCTGAGCTGAAGATCTGGGTCTGGGACAGGGTAACTGAGTTGGAGACTGATTTCTCTCTAAGCTGGTAGGGTCTGCTAGAACGCATTTAGTTTGACGGAAATATTCAATTCATTAAAATGGGTGTTGAAATGATATAAAATGGCTAAACTACATTTCTGGCAAGCTTCTACATTTATCACCCCGTAACCCATATTTTTAATATTCATTAATTCGCAATTTCGCATTTATTTTGAAGGGTGGCCGACATTGAGGATAACGAAATGGACACGATGAGTTTGGGCATTCTAATGAGTTCCTGCATATTCAATGAAACGCTGAGTGATGTGTGCGCAGAGCGATTCGAGGCGACAAGTGCGGTGCCCAGAGAATGTGTTATCACTATGATTGAGTGCTACGAGAACATATTTGAGAAATAAAAATAATTTATGATACGATAATAACAAGAAACACTTGGAACTTTATGAAGATCTTTTTACGAATCTAATTGGTAGCTTTCCAGCTGGTTTCAATACGATTTCCGCCTTCAGAATCAGTTCAAAGTTAGTCGAGTTTAGTTCCAATCTAAAATTTTGCAATACTTTGGTTATGGCTGCCTTGATTTCGTACTGAGCAAATTTTTGACCTAAAAATAACGGGCATCATTAGTCGATTTCGGGAAATACGGATCAATCTAGCTTACCAATACAATTTCTGCTTCCAGCACTGAACGGAATGTACGTGAAGGGATTTGATTTTCCCATGTCACGGATACTTTCGAACCGATCCGGTTTGAAATCATCTGGTTCGTCGAAATACTCTGGATCGCGATGCATTTCGAATATGTTAACACATACGCAGGTACCTTTCGGAATGTCCAACTCTTCGATTTGAGTATTCTCTGTGGCAAGTCGAGCTATCAGCGGCACTGGAGGGTAAAGTCTGAGAGATTCTTTAATTACTAGATCCATATAGTGCAGATCGTTGAGAAGGCTGTTGATTTAAATAAGAAATATGATTTTGGTTTTGTTCCAAGCTTGCTATTTCAATACATACTGTAAACTGAGCTCACAATTATCCCGTCCTACAACGCAGACTATTTCATCGAAAAGTTTCTCCTGTACATCGGAATATTTGGCAATGTTGTAGAGGAGAAAGGTCAATGCTGAAGCGGTTGTATCGTGACCCTATAATGACACTTCCTATTCAGTCAAAAACGTTACTTTTACATGATTAGCTACAACTTACTGCAAATGTGAATGTATCTACCTCTTCTCTAATGTCTTCATCTGAGAGAGGTTTACCATCAATAGTAGCCTGAATCAGTATATCCAGTAAAGCCATTTTTCTTCGACCAATCTCGTTTTCGGACTGTTCTGTTGTTGATTTTTCGTTCAGAAGACGTCTGCGTTCGTCGATTATCCGCAAAGTAAACTGTTGAGTCTGATGCACTAGCCGTTTAAATAATCTATATTCTCTGGTGAATCTGAAGAAATAGATGGCAAACAGATCAAACATACGTCTGTATAGGATAGACATAATTTTTTCCACAGCTGCCGGATAGAATGAGTTCTCCGTTTGAGCATGACATTTATATCCGAGGGCCGTCTCGCACAGGACATCCAGAGTGAACAATTTCAATATGGGAAAAACATCCACTTCAGAGCCGTTGTAGGTGGCTAATTTCCGACACAGCACATCACTTTGCTCGCTGAACACCCGTACAAAGCTATCCAATATTTTGAAATGGAATCCAGGAGTTAGAACTTTGCGTCGACTGAACCATTTCTCCCCTTTGGAGACGAGCAACCCGTCACCGATCCATTCCGACACCTTATCGTAGTCTTCCGATTTTGAAGCATACGATTGTGTGTTGACGATTTTCTGAAAGAATGTGCTAATTTTTAGATGAAAGAAAATGCTCTTGATTTTAAGTGTAGTACGGTTGTTTCGTCCTTTTTTATACATTTTTTCTTCATACCTAAATAGTATTGAAGGTTTTTAAATTTAATTCAAATTTTTTCCGTTGATTGGACTCCGGCGAGAAACTTATTTGAACAATCCGCTCCTCTCAGTATAACATATAAATAAGCCCAGTATTTGAAAATCAAAAGGCCATGTTTGCAGATTTATCTTCGAATTTACAAATTTCTCACTAACGCTGCACGTATATATGGACCCGAAAATTTTAAAGGATTTTACATATTGAATTTACATTTTTCGAGTTTTTGACATTCATTTTTGCTCACTAAAAGCTACGGCCTTTGAAGCAGTTAGGCTTTTTAAGGACTATTCACACATATCCCGTCCGGTTCATTGCCGGCACGACCCCGTGCATGGGTACTGATATTATTTCATTCGTTTTCTATGCACGCATTCACACCTATCCGGCACAGTGCCGTTTCAGAGCAGCTCACCGTCAGTGTACCGTCCGTCCGGCAAACTCAAATTCGTCGTCACCAATATTATTTTAAGGACTATTCACACATATCCGGTCCGGTTCAGTGCCGGCACGACACCGTGCACGGATACTGATATTATTTCATTCGTTTTCTATGCGCGCATTCACACCTATCCGGCACAGTGCCGTTTCAGTGCAGCTCGCCGTCAGTATCGCGTCCGTCCGGCAAACTCAAATTCGTCGTCACCGATATTTTTCATTTTCACTGAAGTCGGTATGTCATTGCATTGGCTGTGCCGGAACGGAAACAGCACGGAAACGGAACGGAAGGGTACCGATAAAAAAGAACACTGACGGCGCACTGAAGGCACTTTCACTGAACTGTCACGGAACTGAAATGTGTGAATAGTCCTTTAAACGCGGCTTTAAATTTAACCTATAGGTACACTTAAAAATCGAGAATTTTTCAAAATGTGTTTCTCTAAATACATTTCAAGTTCTAGACTCACTAACATCTCAAGATCAAAATTTTAACGCTTCAAAATTTTACGGTATAAAATAAAATGTGTCGTCATATGGCTCAATCATATATCATCACATTTTAATCCTGAGTGCAGACATGTTGATATCCAATGTTTCGAACATATGACTAAAGTGTGTAACTTTATCACATAGATCAGTGTCATAACCTGTCAGTTTGAAATGTCACTGTATTGAGGTACATATGTTTTGTCAATAATTCTTATATTTTCTGACAATTGCGGTAATATTAAGTGTCAAGCATATAATAACAAAGTTTTGAACCAAATGGCTGCATACCTCATACCTTAGAAAGTCTACACAGTTAGTATATTCATTAAATTATCGGTGGCTTTTCGAACCACCGTTCCACCAAGTGATAGACTTCTTTTACATACATGAAACTCAACATGAAAACATAAACTATCCGTTGATACTTGAATTTTCCGGAGAAAATAAACAAAGAGAAACCGTCATTTGGCGATGCGCCTTTCAAAGGTTTACCAGAAATTGTTTTTTTATTTGCATGTCTCATAAAATGTTTGTGTTTTCAGCTAATGGAATCGTTCAATTCCTTCAAGGTTGTATGAATCGGTGACAAAGAAAATTAAACATTATATAACGTATGTAAATAAATAAATAAACTTGAAAAAACTATGTTTAGCACATTAGAAAAACCTTATACTTAAATGATGACATTTCAATTTCAAATTTCTGTGCACCTTATATGAAAATGCATTCTATATGAGAATTAGGTATAAATCTGTTAAAATCTAAGCTTTTTCATCGGTTCATATGCACTTGTATGACAATTCGACTGTAAGTGTCAAGCAAATTGAATACTAAAAGTCATACATTTGGAATTTATCTGCTGTTTGTTGGGTGGAAATCAAGTGCACTGATAAAAATCGACACGTTGGACTAAAGTGTTCTACACTTAATTTTGCCGCATTTGCTTTGACACTTCAATTGCAAGTGTAAACCTCTTCAAATCCTATTCAAGTGAAATTGAAAAAAATTGAAATCTATAAACAATACACTTTCATTCCATCTACGAAACAGCAGATTGATTATAAATATGACACAAATGGCTTGACACTTAGAGTCGAATTGTCAGACAAGTATACATAAACTGATACTTAAATTTTAACGGATTTTACATTCAATTCTCATGTAGAATACTTTTTATATTGAATGCCTGAAAACTTGTTATTGAAATATCAATATTTGAATAAATAGATTACAATATTTTGATAAACATAATTTATTTCACTGAAGTTTTATCAGATTTAGTTTTATATTCTGGATCGACCACAATTCCACCTGAAAACACAAACATTTTATGAATCTTCGAAATAACAATACTCAAACTCTGGTGATTTATTCAAAAGACTGCTTCAGAAAGTGCCAGTTTTCCATTTTGTTTACTTTCTAGGCCGATTGCTGCGATATGATTATAATTCGTATTGTGATTACAATACTTTGTCGATAACTTAAGTTTTCATACAAAGAGTTTGTATGATAGAATATACAAAGAGAAGCTGTCAGAGAGGAGAGTTGGCATCACTGGGAGTGCGATGCGGTGTCCTGGTGCTACTCTCAAAAAAGTATAATTTCAATGCGTTGTTTGATACGTATAGTTAAAAATTTGGTTGAAACAGTTATTTTTAATGATAGTGCAGATGTGGCAAGTGTGTGTTAAGTAGTGAGAGTGCTATTCATTGAATAATGTTGATCCGCGAGTCTAAAGATGCTCAAGCGGCGGAAACAGAATTTACCGCCCCAAAATTCAAAGATGTTAACCTGTTAACCGACCGAAGCGCCGCCTGCATGTCATTGTCGGTGTTGTCGGGTTTCTATGGAATGTGTGAAAGTTAATCGTGTCATTAAGACTGAAGGTTTGTTCTGCAAAGGGTTTTTATTTTATTCTTTCAGTGGTCGTGTTTCATCTCGCGTTGTTGACAGCAGAGCGAGTGGGAGAAAAGGAATACTGGTGAGATCGTTCCTTGGAAATATTTTATATTTTGCTTACTTATTATACATCTCCTGAGTATCGAAAATCAGGTTTTGTTGAGATTATATTGTTTACCAAAACATATCCGGATCTCCTTCCCTCCCTACTAACAAATCTTCTAGCTCGTGATGTTCGAAGAGATACAGTGTTACCCGCGGTCTCTAGAAACATCGAGTATCGGACTAACATTCCTTTCTTTCTCTTAGTAGCACAGCCTTTGGTCGTAACCAGCGTCGTTGTTGATCGTTTAATTAAAAGTTAGGAGTGGGGTATGTACAGTAAAAATGATTTGCTTCTCCCAAGCTTCATTTTCTTGGTTCATTGTACATTTCCACTCATTCGGTCAATCACGAAGTGCAACTACGGGCGGTCTACTTCAGCTTAGCTCAGCTCAGCTAGAATATAAAAAGAGAAGCTGTCACTTGCTGTAACGTTTTTCATAAAAATTCACCAGCAATTAAATGATTGTATTTACTGTGTAAACAAATTCTAGGACACGTGATGGAAAATTAGATCAAATCAATTTTTAATGCTTCGTTCTGCCATGTTGTTCAAAACATTATTATATGTTTGACACTTAATATTGCCGCAATTGCCTGAACAAATACATACTATTAAGAAGACTCATATACATCAATATAGTGACACTGAACATGTTATGACATTGACCTATATAATAAAGCTACACATTTTAGTCTCATGTTCAAATCATTTGCTATCAACATGTACACACTAAAGCAGGGTTTCCAAAAGTGGTCGATATAGACCCCTTGGGGTCGATATCCTTTTGTCGTGAATACGACTTACTTTACTATGGGGCGCCTTTTCAAAATTAGCCATATGGAAGAATGGGCAGAACTTAATCGTGAATATCTCGACTTGTATTAATGGTAGCAACATAATTCTTTCACCATTTCATCAAAAATATGATCAGGAATTCAGGATAATATTTTGAACAGTGTGCGATAACCACAAACAACTCAAAAATTAAGTTTTCTTAAAATTTGAAAACAACGCGGAAAACACCTTACTTTCGCTTGGGTTTTTCGCGCAAGGACGACGATTTTGAGGTAGTCAGGCACATATCTTCAACTGAATGCGTATAAAAGGGGAACCGTGGTCGAAAATCGATCATTTCTTTTCGTGCGTTCGATGGAAGCAGACGTCGTGGGAGTGGAATCATCAACCAGCAGCGACGGACCAAATTGAGTTCCTCAATTTGGTCCTTGTGAATGCTAGAACCGAATCCCTACAGCATATTGATAATTTCTTTCAATAAATTATGCAAATCCGAAATGAAATAATCGACAATAAAATTCTGTATGCGGTTATTTTTATAGCCGTTAGGACCGCCCATTAGTGAAAAAGCTACAAACGAAATCACATAAAAGGAAATCTCTTAACAAAAATTCAATCAGTTTGGATTCAATCGCCACTGCGAGCAGATGTGTTTTATGTCGTCTGCACGCTTTCGACAAGAGCGATTACGTCACAGCTGCCAGTCATTAGCAGTGGGAAAAAAACAACGGTGGAGAGCATTGCACAATATCAGCCGTTCTAATGGCTCTAAAAGTTTTCTAAAGAACTGTTAGGATTTGTTTTTCGCAAATCGTAGGGAAATATCCTCAGTTTACTGCAAATCAAGAATAGTTTGCTTAGATTTGTGTACTTTTCGCTGTGTGAAATTCACAGTAATCGAGATCAAGTGAAGCTTTTTTTGTTTTTGCGAAAAATGTGAAAAAGGGGAATGCGTGCATAATTCATACAATTGATATTCGGAAGTGTTAAGGAACATGTCAGTTGTTTTCGTATTCACGACATCCAGTTATGTCTCTGACATTACCCACCCGTCTTTTTGCGGGGGTCGACGTAAACAAAACCTGACTATGGGGGTCGACGATGTCTAGAAATCGACTCCCTATTGTTTGATATCAGTTGTTATTTGAAATGTTTTCGCTAAAAACGTTGTGTTTGTTTGACCATCCGCAGATATTGGTAAGTATTTTACATCAATATTTTAAAAGCAAGAAATTGAATTTTCAAAGGAATTTGTTAATGGGGGTCTGAGGCCTAAGTTAATTTTAGTAAAGGTTCCATGACCCAAATTAGTTTGGGAACCCCTGCACTAAAGAATTAAATATGATGACACTTGCATATGTTATATAACGACACACTTTACATTTATGCGCATTATCGGGAAAAAATGATTAATTTATCATACAAACAATCATTTTTTTACTATTGATCAAATATACCGATATATGTTATCTCTGTTATTAACTTTGTAATATTAACAGATTTGCACAATAGTTTATTTTTATCATTCAATTTATAATATTGAAAGTTCCATGCAATAACATGGAAGAAGAAAACATACCAAATAAAACTTTTCTCCGAAGCGAGCCGGAAATTGAAATGCTGAATGAAGAGATAATTTAGTAAAATAGAGTTAATCAGAAGTGAAACGTTGAAAATATCTAATAACTGAAAGAAACAAAAAACTCCTGCAATTGTCGCCTTTAACGACATGGAAGCAGGAACCCAGTGGATCTATTCTTGACTCATCTTTTTCCGCCGGATTTCACACGGCATCTAGACTGGTGCTGTCCGTAGAACGACGATAGGTACTATCAATCTCCTAGTGGACCCCAGCCCCTTGCAAAATCGGAGAAGAAGAAGAGGATGGAAACGAATTGACAATTCAGTTAACTTTTTGTAAAGTTATCCAGCTCTCACATTTTTCGAACAAATCGTAAGTAACATACCTTTCTGCGAGCATGGCGCTCTCAGGCGACTCCGCATCGAATCTCGTTTCTCACTCAATTCCGACAGACCCGTCGGTTGGAAGCGAAATTCATTGGGAATCGATTGTAGCACCGAAGTCCGCATTGTTTCGGAATTCATTCTTATTTCCACATGAAATTTTGAATGGAAGTTTTTCGCTCACTTGGATTTGATTCTGTTTTTATTCCGGATTGGTAATGTGGGCAAACACCACCATTGACTATTGACAATAGAGTCGTAACACTAGCCGTATACTAGTTCTGCATGTTAGAAATCCACCGCAAAATCTGTTGAAACAGGATGTCTAGATTCCACGGAAGGAGTGTAATACCAAAACTTTGCTTTTGTTTCTAGTTGTTTTCCCAGAACCTATACAAGACATACTGGAAGTCTAGTATGAATTTGCTGTACCTAATTTCAGAATATTGAACCTAAATTACGCTATTATTGGTTTTAAATTTAGATTTCTGACAACAATTGAATGTACGAATGGATAAAAAGTTCGAAACACTTAATTAAAAAGCAATTAAAAAAACACCGTTCTGATTCTGTGTAAGTTGAACATATCGTTGATAACAGCTATAAGACGAATATAAAAAAAGATTACCTCTGCTATCTCCGGTTTCGCAAACACAAGCGAGTAGTCGTACGCAAAGCAAATTTTGTATGCTTTTCCATACTCACGCGCGAACCGTCGAAGCAAATTGAATATGTCTGTGTGAGAAGGTAGATGGGAGAATTAATGAAAGATTTCAAAACATAAACAAATGATGACTGCAGCAATCTTCATTGAACAGAATCTCAGAAAAACTTACCAACAGAGTTCAAATTCACAAATTCTAGTGAGCAGCCTAATAGTGGCCATTCCTTGGGTCCTGGAAGATGTTGGAAGTTTGTTAATTTTATGTGAACGGCAACTAAAACAGTAATTATAAAAATAACAATCAACAAAATCGGCAAGAGCATCTTGCACGACACTTATGTTTAGAACCCACACAACTACTGGCGGAATGAATCAAATAAATATGAGTGGCTGAGTGGTGTTGTGAGATCATGAACTTGGATTGTCGGGAGGCGTTTGTTAGTAAAAGTTTATTATGAGCTACGCGAGATAGTATGCCAAAATGCATATTGAATCACTATGGGAATCTGGAATACTGAGGTACTTCAAGAATAGCATTGAAAACTAATGAAATACAAGTTTTATGATCATTGTACGATCAATTTCCCATTGAAATTAGTTCATAGTATTAACAAAAATCTGCTATCACATTTGTGCGCGCGAAAGTAGCACAACAACAGAGAGTGTGAGCGTCAATGTTTTTGCTTTTTTCTATGCACGGTTCTCAACGAATGAGCACGTATTTTTGCGATGTGATGAGTAATTTTCTAATGTCGTTTTCGCTGGAGAAAGTTGAAACTGACACAGGGTAGTTTCATCAAACAAACACTTTTGACAAAACTGTGTAGCAACGGGGTCCTGAGCAAACCTGATATATAAACCAGGTTCTATCTAGGTTCGAAACTAGCTTCAAACAAAGAGTTTGACAGCAGGTGGGGTAAAAACTGGGTCAAGTTTGGCATCAAGCGAAAACGACATAAATGCGCAGTAGATCGATCGTAGCGTTGGCTGTGTGGCACGGAGCGCCGTCTTGTTGGAACCAAATGGTGTCCAAGTATTCCTCTTCAAGTAACGGGAAGAACCAATCGCTAATCATGGCGCGGTAGCGCTCGCCATTGACCGTGGCGGCGGCTCCTGCCTCATTTTCGAAGAAAAATAACCCAATGATGCTGCCAGACCAAAATCCGTACCAAACCGTCGCTCTCTGAGGATGCATCGGCTTCTCCATGATAACGTGCGGGTTTTCCGTCCCCCAGATGCGACAATTTTGCTTATTAACATACCCGCCGAGATGAAAATGTGCCTCATCCGAGAAGATGATTTTTTTTGGCAAAAATTGGCGTCTTCTTCAAGCTGATCGCAAGCCCAGTTGGCACTATTTTCACGCGTTCCTCAAGCGTATACACAACCATTTTCGTTCAGCGGAAGGATAAAACTAAGTTTCTGTCGAATCAGAAGTGACATTAAGGTCTAAGGACAGAGGGCCACGTTTTGAGTTTTAAATCGACCACGTGGCTCGCTCAATTCCCTTTGCGCATCGTATTTCTCTTGTACTCTCTCGTATATGAGCAAACTGTACCGGGTTGCCAGCATACATTTTATTATTTTGATGAGAAGTTTTATCACATTAATCTATCGTATGGGTTGGACATTACATGATTCCAATGAACAATGAAAAAATATTCAACTTTCACAGAGATTGAATGTCTGTGTGTTTGGCAGCCTTATCGACCCAATTTTATTTCTCTCTCCTTTTTCAGAATGCTATCAGGAAACCAAAGCGAAAAAAATGGTGGATGCATTGAAACTGACTTTGTTTCACAGAAAAATACAAGACTTTACTTTTACGCGATAACATATGTTTTTATGTACTAATCGCATCTAAACTAAATTATCTAGACTTTATCACGGTAGATTTATGATAAAAGCCTTCATAGACGAGATATTCGATGAACAAGTAGAGGTATGCATTTCCGAGCGTTCCAATTTTCAGCAGTTCTTCAGTCAGAAAAAAATACAACACGACCGCTCAACTCAATGAATCATTCTGAAAATTTCACAGAATATTCTCAACTATATTTCGAAGAGATTGTTGATTTGCTATTTCCCCGTTTCAAATTTTATTTTCTTGGAAACCGTGCAGAATATAGAAAAACCCAACTGACAATCTCTTCGAAATTTAGTGCATTATTAGTGGATTCGTACGAACGAACGTGAGGTGATCGACAGGTGCACGCAGAGAAATTGAGCATGTTTAAAATAACAAAACAGTTAGTAGTTTTTTTAAATTTGATTTATATTTATTTCAATCTAGAATATGATTGTTACAGACCAATTTCTTCCTTAAACAAAAACAATGATCTCTGTTTGATTTGAATCAACATTTTTGTTCAACCATACGAAAAATATATTTGTTCAGGCTAAGTTTATTGTTGAAATAAACTAACTATTTATTGCATGTCAACCAAAGTTGAGTTAATGTTATCGGCAATGTCCTTGTCAATTGTCCTTGTCAATTCTGCTATATCTTTATATGAAGAAAAAACTTGTTTCAATTGATCTATGATCTTATTTGTGTAATGATACAACTAATGTCGTTTTCGTTTTTAAATTGCACTACACCGGTGTAGGCAAGGTTGCACTGAAACCGTTCGTTTTTTCCAATTACACTACACCAGTGCTGCCAATACCACTGGTGTAGCACTCATCAAAAGTTTGGTGTAGCTCTGTGCAATGGAATCGTTTGTTGTAGTCAATGGTTACTGTTTATGTTTTCGTCATTTTTGTTCGTTTATTCATGTCTCCGTGTAGCACTGCACCGGTGTAGTGCAAATTAAAAACGAAAACGCATAAGTTTACCATTTAAAATGACCATATTAGTTTTTTTTCATAGTAACCAGAGTAATTTTTTCTCGCGCGCATAAACCAGAGTATTCTTTCATTTCCTAGGGGGTTTTCAACAATTTAAGTGTTCGTATTGATAATTAAGAATATCTTAGAAATTTGTATATCATTACATAACACATTTTCTTTACATAAATTATTTGATGCAGGATCATTATTTTGGCCGGATTGATGGAGCATTGAACCGAATTGTGGTATGTGAATCGACCATCTAGCAACGTCAATGACGAAACGTCTTAAAAAAATTCAAAATAATTGTTTTTTCAGGAATTTTAAAACGAATACAAATCGAAATAAAAGTAGTATCAAAAACTACCTTGTAAATTACTAGTTTGAAAGAAATAATGTTATTCTTAAAAACCTGTTTTAATCCACCTAGTGGTGTAATGATGCCTTTCTCATATCAATTAAACTATCATATATAATACTGTGGTATTCTTCAAAATTATTTTTCTTCGATTCTTAAAAGAATAATCGAAATAGATTTGTTTGACCGTCTACTGATAAAAACTATCAATTGGAAAAGATTTGAGGCCGATTTAGAAAACTTTTTACGGTTTTTCGCTCTTTTCAGTGATGGTTTAAAATTTTTAACACACTTTACCCTATATTTCCGGATCCGGAAGTCGGATGAAATTCAGGAATTACGTATGGAACCACAGGACCTTCCATTTGAACCTAAGTTTGTGAAAATCGGTCGCGCCATCTATGAGAAAAATTAGAACACATATTTTCATTTTTTTGCACATTTTACCTCATAACTCTCGAACCGGAAGTCGGATCCAAATAATATTCAGAAATTTTGTATGGGATCTTAAGACGTTTCATTTGAATCTAAGTTTGTGAAAATCGGATCAGCCATCTCTGAGATAAGTTAGTGCACTTATTTTCACAATTTTTTGCACATTTTACCCCAAATAATATTCAGGAATTTTGTATGGGACCACAAGACCTTTCATTTGAATCTAAGTTTGTGAAAATCGGTTCAGCCATCTCCGAGAAAAGTTAGTGCAAAAAAACGTTACATACACACATACGCACACATGCACACACACAGACATTTTGCGTACTCGACGAACTGAGTCGAATGGTATATGACACTCGGCCCTCCGGGCCTCGGTTCAAAAGTCGGTTTTCACAGTGATTGCATAACCTTTCTATATGAGAAAGGCAAAACGAACAAAAATGCATGATTTCAAAAAACAAATGCGTTAGTTGGAATAGCTAAATTTAAGGAAATTTATTTCAACTAGAATGTTTGTGAATTTAAAGCGCAACAATTCTTAACTTTATCTTAAGTTCGTTCATTCATAACAAATTTTTTCAAATTGAATTCACTGTGAAATTCTTCGTCAAGAAATTGACAGGAACGCACAAGTAAAATATTTGTTCTTTTTTTTTCGTTTGAAACAAACTAACCCACTGAGTAAAATTTATTATCATGTTCAGTAGTTTCAAATAGCAATGTTCTCTATATCAAACCAGATTTTCTTTTGTCACTATTTTAACAAAAAAAAAAACGTTGCGAGAAACCCCATTTTTTTCTCTGCGTGTGGAAGCAGTTTTATGACGAGCACCTGAATGGCAAAGCACAAGATACAGAGAACGACACAGGAATCAATCTGGGAGCAGGTTCAGTCGACGGCAGATTCCCAGCACCTGATCTGTCGGAGATAAGCGAGGAGATCGGCAAGCTAAGGAACAAAAAAGTCGCGGGCTATGACCAATTGCCAGGCGAGATGCTCAAACATGGAGAAAAGACACTGGATATAGCACTGCACTGGATGATTTCAAAGATTTGGGCGAAGAATTCCCTGACGATGGAAGTTGTTCGCTGATCCCTCTTGGCTTTGCGGCCGGCGGTAGCGGCTGCCTGTTGTTTTGCGTTCATATTCCGTTGCAAGATTCCCGCGATCTGGGAGGTCGCGGTAGACACTGCATTCCAGTTTTCGTCACTATGGCACATCCTCTGGACTAGGTTCTCTGGTGTAGGTTCTCTGGTGTAGGTTCTCTGCTACATACATCCAGTAGACCAGTTGTTTTTATACGGAGCACTAACACTTTCGAAAAATCATATTGTTATGATATGTATTTGATTATTACACTTAAGTTAACTAAATTACACTGAGACTGTAGAGACAACTAAATAGAACAATAAAGCTGGCAACGAGGCCATTGTATTTTTAGGACACAGAACATCTGAAAACATGGTGTCAGAAGTAAACCTTTTACATTAAAAATAATTGTGCGAATATAATACGGAAAATTATTGTAAAGTAATTAATCGGTAGCGGAATTACGACGGAGTACGGAAATATCGGAAACTCGGAGGTGCAAGGTTTCGCTGGTTAGAAAGCACCAGGAGAGGACACCGACATTAGCACGAGGATTTCGACAGAAGAAGCGACATTGCACAGCGTACTGAGCACAGGAAAAATGCGTCAGGAGTGGTATTAAAAAAAGTCATGGCAGAAGTCCCACCGGCAGAACAAATACCAGCAGCAAATATGAGTGTGTTGGGAGTCCGACCACCAAATGCACTAAATATAGGTAGTGAACATTTAGCGGAAGAGTTTCGGGATTTTCGACAGTCATGGGAGATTTTCGTGCTGGCAGCAGAAATTGATAACAAACCGGATCCAGTGAAAGTAGCGTTACTAAAAAATTTTTTGGGATTAGATGCAGTGAAATTGCTGAACACACTGTTACCAGTGGGAGGACAAATAACACCGGTGGAGATCTTCACTGCTTTAGAAGCATATTGTTTACCGCAAATAAACGAAACGTATGAGAGATTCGTTTTTAACTCGGCGAAACAAGGTGATACAGAAGACATAAATCAATTTGTAAGCAGACTGCGAAAATTAGCAGAGACGTGTAATTTCGGGAACTTGAAAGATGCATTGATCAGAGACCGGATCGTAATCGGGATACAATCCGATGAAGCAAGAAAAGCGTTGTTGAAAACAAGGAATTTAACTCTAGCAGACGCAATCGATGTTTGTCGTTCACAAAAGTTGGTGGAAAACCGAATGGCGACTATATGTGTGAAGCAAGAACCAGCCGACGTTGATACGAATTCCGAGATAATTGCAAAAGTACGGATGGAAAATTCGAATTGGGAGAAACGAGCATGTAAATACTGTGGACGAAAGGACCACAAACCAGGTGATCGTGACTGTTGTCCGGCCAATAACGCAAAGTGTCGAAACTGTGGAAAACTGAATCATTTCGCGAAAGTGTGCCATGCTAAAAAGAACGATGATGGAAAAGAAGAACGCAAAATAGTTCACGGCAAGCAGAAGTGGTCGGCAAAAGTCAAGACAATTGATGAACAAAGTGGAGACAGTGATGACTCCGAATTGATATCGACGGTGGAAAATGTTAATGTGGTAGATAAGAAAATTTGTACCGAAATAAAATTTTCATATGGGAAAGCTGATCCAAAAACGGTGCAATGTCAGGTGGACACAGGTGCATCTTGTAATGTAATAACGCTTAACCAGCTGGAGAAGTTGATGGGCAAAACAGTAAAACTTGAGACGAGTTTTACCAAACTGAAAGGTTTCGGAGGCAATAGGATACAAGCGATTGGGTTAGTGATTCTACGACACCAGAGCAATAATAAGCGATACAGAGTAGCATTCCAGGTAGTGGAGCTTCCAGATGGAGTGTTAAAAATGCCACTCTTAGGCTTTAAAACGTGCATCGCATTGGGAATAGTGCAAGAGATCAATATGTGTGCTAACGGATTGGAAAAACAAAAGCGCATAATTAATTCAGAAGCGGAAGAAATTGTGAAGGGATTTGAAGATATATTTAGCGGGGATGGAAAATTCGAAGGCAAAGTGGACATAGAAATGACGGACACTGTGCCGAAACAGCAAGAACCAAGAAGAGTACCAGTGTTGTTAAGAGACAAACTGGAGTGTGAATTGAACGATCTTGAAAAAAGAGGGATTATAAAAAAAGTAAACGAACCGACAGATTGGACGAGTAATATTGTGGTGGTGATGAGAAAGGAAAAAGTGCGAATTTGCCTCGATCCAGTGCAGCTCAATCAAGCAATTAAGCGACCAAGATTTCAAATGACGACCTTAGAAGAAATATTACCGGATCTACACGGTGCGAAGGTGTTTTCAATCTTTGATGTACGAAACGGTTTCTGGCATGTTGAGCTCAACGATAAGAGCAGTAAATTGACTGCGTTTTGGACACCGTTTGGTCGATACATTTGGAAGAGACTACCTTTTGGACTATCGTGCTCGCCGGAAATATTTCAACAAAAGTTACACCAAGCGCTACAAGGACTGAAAGGGATTGAAGTGCTGGTGGACGATATCCTGTGCTTTGGAACAGGGAAAACTGAACCGGAAGCAATAGAAAATCACAATAAGAATCTAATAGCCCTGTTGGAACGCTGTAAACAAACTGGAATAAAGTTGAACCGGAAGAAGATGAAATTGAATCAAGCAGAAGTACCGTTTTTCGGACATGTGCTTTCGCATAATGGTCTGAAACCAGATCCAGAAAAAAACAATTGCGATCAGTAAGATGCCGCAGCCCAGTAACGCAGCGGAGCTGCAACGGTTTCTTGGTCTTGCCAATTATATGGCCAAGTTTATTCCAAAGCTTTCGGAGATGAGCGTTGATCTTAGAAATGCGTTAAAGGAAGATTCATGGCATTGGGGAAAGCGTCGCGGACAGGCATTCGAGGCTATAAAAAAGCAAATAATGAAGATAACCACTCTGAAATATTTCGACCCTGGGGATGAAACGACTATTCAATGTGACGCGAGTAGCTATGCTGTAGGAGCTGTATTGATGCAACAAAGCCAACCAATTTTGTTCGCTTCACGTCTGCTGTCTCAAACAGAGCAAAAATATGCTCAAATCGAAAAAGAAACTTTGGCAATATTGTTCGCGTGTAAAAGATTTGACCAGTACATTTTTGGAAGCCGTCAAGTGATTGTGGAGACCGATCATCTTCCATTAATGGCAATCTTGAAAAAGCCGATATCATCTGCTCCAAAACGAATCCAACGTATGGTCCTAAGTCTTCAGCGATACAACTTGGCAATCAAATATGTAAAAGGAAGTAAATTGATACTGGCGGATACTCTCTCCCGGAATGTGAATGCAGATCAAACAGCAGATGTTGAAGAAATGGACACGTTATGGAAAGCGATAGAAGAAGTGAACGCATTGGAGCATATCGAAATTCAGGACGAACTGTTGAGTCAAATCAGATACGAAACGGAACAAGACGAGGTTTGCACCAAACTCAAGAACTACATAGTAAACGGATGGCCAAAAGAGAAAGGATTAGTGGAGGATTTTGTGAAGCCTTACTTCCCATTTCATAGTGAACTGGTGATGCAAAATGGAGTAATTTTACGGGGAAACAGAATACTAGTTCCGGATAAAATTCGAATGAAAGCGTTAGGGCTTCTTCACTACAGTCATCAAGGGGAACAAGCTACACTACGAAAGGCACGTTCGGTGGTATACTGGCCAAACATGAGTGATCATATAAAAAATTATGTTAAAAGGTGTGATTCGTGCAACAAGTTCAAATCACGTCAAGCAAGTGAACCGATGCAGAGTGTAAGAATCCCGTTGTTTCCTTACGACGTTGTTTCAATGGATTTGGCAGAGATTACGCAAACGGACAAAAAATATACTCTGTTGATAACCGTTGATCACTTTTCGAATTTTTTCGATATCGATGTTATCAACAATCTGACAACAAAATCAATAATCGATTGTTCAAAGCGAAACTTCAGTCGTTTCGGCATCCCTCGACTAGTGATCACTGATTCAGCCAAACAGTTTACAAGCGAAGAATGGCAAAGGGTTATGGTGAATTACGGTATCCAACATTCGACAAGCGCACCATACCACCATGAAGCCAACGGCAAAGCAGAATCAGCTGTTAAGATTGCGAAGAATGTGTTCAAAAAGGCGATGCAAGATAAAAAAGATATATGGCTTGCGTTGCTTGAATGGCGAAACACACCACAATCAGACGGATATACACCGACGGAAAAGCTGATGGGCAGGAAAACCAGAGGAATTTTCCCAGTTCCACAACATCAATTGCAAATCAATCCAGTAGATACTGATCGAATCAGAGAAGAGATGGAATCCAGAAAAGTGAAATCTAAGTTCTATCATGATAGGGGAGCACGGGAGTTACCAAAGCTCCAGCGTGGACAACAAGTCTATGTATAGCTGAAACCAGAAACGACAACGGAATGGTGCCGAGGAAGAATAGCCAATGTTCTGAATGATCGAGATTATCAGGTACAAGTAGGAGATACCGAATATCGTCGGAATAGGAAACACATACGAAATGCGGACACAAAAGTGTTGACTAATCACGAGAATGAGATTGCGGAATCCAGCACTAACAATCGTCAGGACGATATACCTTTCCAGAACTTTTTTAGCGGGACCAGTCGTCAAGATCAGACCAAGAACTCACCAAAGGCAGACACCATCCAAATGGAACTGAAGGATCATCATACGCCAACGATTCAACAAAACTCCACATCAGATCAATATTCAGTACAACAACCACCAGCAGCGGCAGTGGGTGCAGAAACATGTAATCGAACGAAGCGAGTCACCAGACGTCCATTTTGGTTCGATGATTACCATTTTGAGGAATAAAAAGGCTTGAAGTAAGGGAAGGTGTTATGATATGTATTTGATTATTACACTTAAGTTAACTAAATTACTCTGAGACTGTAGAGACAACTAAATAGAACAATAAAGCTGGCAACGAGGCCATTGTATTTTTAGGACACAGAACATCTGAAAACACATATATTTACCTATTTTGTATTTTGCTATAAAAAAACATTAAAATAATCATTTTTTACGTTTCGCTTTCAGCTTATCGCCTGGGTTGGCGGTTCAATGCATAGGGCGCTGGTCTTACAAGCCAGTTGTCGTATGTTCGAGCCCCGACCTGGAAGGATTCGTAGTGTCAGTAGAATCGTAGCACTAGCCACGCAATGGTTCTGTACACTCTGAATCGGCTACGAAGTCTGTTGAAACAGAAGGTAAAATTCCATTACAAGAATGTAAATACCAAGGCTTTTCAGCTCATCAGTGCGTCAGCAGTTTATGTTGAACTGCTAACGGTTCAACATAAACCGCTGAGCAGACATAAAGTTAATGCTATTTACATATACACTTATCATACTGAAGTGCTATGTCTTTACTGACGTACCGAAGCCCGAAAGAAACGAAACTAAGTGACGACGTTCTGGGTAGTTTTTTAGGATAAGCTGAAAGCGAAACGTAAAAAATGAAAATAGTTATGTGTACTTAGCACAAATCCGGTACCCACGTAGTACCATAGCCCTAAATAATTAAAATAATATTTTTTTAAATTTTCTTGTCAATCGCAGCAAAACTCTTTAGTCTGTACACCAAACTCTTGCCTCTTCGCAGTATGAGATAAGAAACGATAATACATAGTCCATAAAATCCAGAGTTTTATTCCGATAGGCTTGAAAATTTGACAATATATTCTTGGAATGTTTAACTATAAAAAAATGCAAAGAAAAAATAAATGATTTTTCAAAAGTGTTGGACCCAATCCGCCCCTTAACTAACACAAAAATGATGCAATCGGCCAATTGTAAAGCTTGTACGCAAATTGGCTTCAATGAACAAAATCAATTTAATAAAGAAACAACTGTTTTGTTTTTACACCTGGCTGATATAAAAAAAATATTTTTCTACGTGCATGTGTAATCTCAAGCACCCACTCCGAGCACTGTACCATGATTATCAATATTTACTACTGTAATTCTAGTCTCTAGATTGATGAGCATTTTTCGGGCTCATAACGTAACTGACTTGATGTGACCGGCAATACAAAGATGATATTCATTTTTTCCCATTCTTCTGTATCTCGAAGCAAATTAAAAAAAACTTGTTCTACTGCATGGTAGGGCGGTACAAATTGCGTATTTGATACGTTCCAATAATCAAGTATAAAATGTATTTAGAAACAAGAAACGAACTACTACAGGACTTAAAAATCTCATCAACAATATTAAATCCAAAGGGTTGTAGCCCGTAGTAAGACGCTTTGATTTGAAAACATTTCAATAATTTCAAAGAAATTGATCCTTCTCTCACCGAATTGACAGGTTGATGATTAAATAAAGAAAGTAGTTGAGGAACTTGATTTTTCTTCGCACACACGGCAACGCAGCAGATGTTTTCCTGTCTGTTTCGGAACGACGCAATTTAATTCTTTGAATCACACTACTCACGATTAGATGCGTTGTGATGTTTGATCGAGAAACAATTTGTTTTGTCGATCAGTTCATAGTGAGGTTCCGGTTGGTGACAATGATAGGCATATTGGTGATCGGCGTTGGTTTGGTTCTGTTGTGCAGAATTTACCTTCACCGAAGGCGCTTTTTGTGTGCCCTGGAAGCTATACCAGGCTCCAAAGGGTTACCCTTTCTCGGCCATGTGGTAGAACTGTTACTGTGTAATACCACAGGTAAGAGTTTCGCAGGTTTTGATGCGATCAATCATAACGATATGAGTTTTCATTAGATTTACACGAGAAATTAGAAGCATGGGTTAAAAAGTATGGAACCAGAATTAAGATCGATATGTTCACTAAAATTTGGATCCTGCACAGTTCTCCGGAAGATATGGAGGTATGATTATTTGTTTTGAAGTAGCGAAAATGCGATTGTGGAACATCATTTCAGACAATCGCCACCAGCAACGAGTTCAACCGTAAATCGGATGATTATGACGTTTTGCTAGAATGGTTAGGCAATGGAATTCTACTGGATCATGGTGCAAGTTGGTTCGCCAACCGAAAGGCACTGACGGATGCATTTCACTTCAAAGTATTGGAGAATTTCATTCCCGCTTCCCAAGAGCAGTCGGAAATTCTATCAAAAAAGTTATTAGGCTTCGAAGGTCAAACGATTGACATTTTTCCCATCATGAAGTTGTATACGTTGGATGTGATTCTGGAAACGGCGATGGGTGTCACATGCAGCGCTCAGTTGAACGACTCAGACTATGTTCGCGCGGTCGCCGGGTACTTCCCGATCATAACGCTTGATGCCAAACTAATGCTCACAATTGTTTTTTGTGTTCTGTGTTTTCAGCTTATGTCACATAACGTACTGGAGAATGTTCAATTTAATGGGCTTTTCCGATGCCACGTTTAGATTTACAAAGTATTACAGACCTTACCAAGAAATGTTGAAGGTCAGCAATGATTTTACGATGGAAGTAATCACAAGAAGGCGTAAAGAACTTGACAACAGCAGGTCACAGAGCACTAGAAACAGTGCCGATGAAGATCGGAAGAAAAGAATAGCCTTGTTAGACAAATTACTTGAAATGGAAGTGAACGGCAGGAAACTGAATGATGAGGAGATAAAGTGCCAAGTCAACAATTTCATGTTTGCGGTGAGTGAGTGCCGCACAGTTCTCTTCAAAAGTTAGCAATCATCATCATAATTTTCAAATTCTTTTCAGGGCCATGACACGACTTCGAGTGCTCTGACATTTATCACGTACTTACTGGCCAAACATCCCGATGTACAGGAGAAGCTGCATCATGAAATCACAACCGTACTTGGAAGTACGATTCCGCCACTCACCACCAGGTATGGTATAGATCGTACTAGTAGCTGGTTCTGTCACTGACACTAAGGGTTAACCAATTTGTACAGTTTACTAAACCAGCTCAAATACATGGATGCGGTGATCAAGGAATCGTTGAGAGTTTACTCTCCAGTACCGTATTTCTCTCGTACGATTGATAAAGAAATTGTACTGTCCGGTGTTCGCTATCCAGCGGGAACGACCATTTCGTGTGGAGTATATTTCATGCATCGTAATCCGAACTACTTTCCCGATCCGTTGTGTTTTAAGCCGGAACGATTTGACACTGGTGTGAACAAAGATAGAAGGAACCCCTACGTGTACATTCCTTTCAGTGCCGGTAGTCGGAACTGTATCGGTAGGAAGTTGAAACTAACACAATCTAATTGCCAGTTGAGTACGGACAGTTCATCTCTTTTTTACAGGTCAAAAGTTTGCAATGAACGAAATTAAAGTTGCGTTACTCTACATTGTGCTGCGATGTCGTTTCGAGTTAGAGAATCCAGAGTACGAACCAAGAGTGAAGGCAGAGTTAGTTCTGAAGCCAGCAGGACGTATGCCGATTCGATTTTTACCTAGATCAGTAGATAGTGTGACTGCAGGAAACTGTTGAACGGTAACTTAATGATAGAAACGATTGTTTTTTGTCGTTTAAGGTTCGGAGGAAATCTGTAAATTTTTAAGAACATGGAATTGTACAAATACGTTATTCATAACAATAAATTGAATAAAAATTGTAAAGAAGTCTTCGATCCTTGAAGAATGGTGATGCTATTTTGGTGTAGTATTTCAAAGTAATGACCAATGGTTGGAGATAGGTCTTTATTTTATCATTATAATTTTGTTGCTTTTGCGAGAAAGAATTTGCTGGAAACAATCCCTTCACGGGCAGTTTAAAAAGAAATTCTTAAGTTGTTTCCGAAGACTGTTGATGTTTGCTATAAATGTCGTGTTGATGAAAACTTTGACGTTGCCTGCAATTCGGGCAGTCATATATGAATGTCACGCAGTTCGCACAGATGATAGTCGCATGTGACAGTCATGAGCGAGCCCTACGTGAATGTAGTGGGAGCCCAAGTGACAATTCGAATGCGTTATGGTTCTGATTATAATTTAAAAGAGTTTTGTAATTGATTCTGCAACCATCACCAGTTTTATGACAACTATAATAAGTATCTCTTTAGACAGGTAATATCATAGTTTTAAAGCTTCTACAAAACTCTTTACCCAGAATAACAACTGGACTAAAAACAAAACAACTTGTACTAGAATAAAACCAAGCATACACTCTTAATATTGCTTTCAAACATTTTCTTTAAACCATTATTTTCAGTTCAATTCTTTCATAAATCTAGTTTTTTTCTAGTTCGATTAGTTATAATTCTTATTCTCATTCATACATTCACGATAAAAATAAAAGCGCATAAAGTTTTTACTTTCGGAAAAAAGCCTCAAACTCCTAAATTAAACCTAATATATTCTTACTGATTGTATCAAAGCCGACATGACATACACACACATATTGAAGAAAAATATTACCAAAATGACAGTTTATACATAGCGGAATTCTATCCATCCGAATAAATTTGATGTTGATCGTAAAGCTGGCTTCAAAATTTCCTTGAATTTGGAGAATTCACGCTGATTCTTCACTTTGCTTTATAAACCTTATAAAGAATGGCCCACTTGGCAGGAACATGCTCTTGTAGAGGTTTTCAATTTCCCCGGTTAGGAGTAAGCTACGGGTTCGAATCCCGTCGCTGCGGTAACATTTTTGCGGATTTCATTACATAATAGCATTCGCATGTCAATTTTCCAATCTGCTTTCCCGTTAGATACTGATCATATTTGAAACTAAATTGTGGTTTCACGCAACGATTTATTTAATTGAAATAGTGATAAAAGCAAATCTGGCTTGCAATGACAAATATCGTTGCTTGAAACTACAAAACTAGATGTTTGATTTTTCTCAGTGAATTAGTTTGTTTTATATTTTGATAAAAATAATCAATATTTTACTTGGGCGTTGCTGTGAATTTCTTGACAAGCAATGTCATAGTAAGCTAAACTTCTAAAATCAGTTTGAAATGAATGAACTTTAGATAAAGGTAATATTTATTTTATTCATAGTAAATGATAAGATATAAACCTTAAGTAATTAGTTTTTCTATATACGCTCTTGTTTGTTAAAATCTTATATATTGTTTTGTTTATAACGAGAATAATGGTTTCTTTGAAAAAAATTTTGGAGGATTGTTTTTGATACATTTTCTCTTCGATTTATATGTTTTTTTTAGCAATTTCAATTACTTACATTTATAAAATCCTAATTATTCCTATTTTTATATGGTAAACTACGGAAACTATTTACCTGACAACCAGAAAATAAGTCATTACCTGCTTTGTCCCGTGGAGTTTCCGAGGAGAATGTCAATCTACGGAAATGACACTACTCAACTATCTGGCATCGCTACGGCCGGTACACGTCATACCACGTTCCGTTCCGTCCGTTCCCGGTCACGTCTTAATAGAAAAACGAATTGGCTTTTAGTGGATTTTTTTGAGAAATTAGTGAAATGTGAAATCATCATGACTTTGACCAAAAGTCGCGAAAAGTGAAGTGCAATCTATGTGACAAGGAATATGCGTACACTGATCAATATGGTAGAAACAGGTGGGGCAAACACAACTGTTTTGTGTTAGTGAAATTACCTTCCTTCAGAAATCCACTGAAACTAAAACTAAAATCCACGTGCTTGCTTTCGTCACACCGTTCGGACTAGTTGGCATTGAATCAAAGCATATTTATTTTTCATATGTGTCGTCATAACGCACTATTTACGGATTTTTGGTTACCAATGCAAACAATCCATGTGGTCTGCACCACCTGTTTATATCACATTGTACACTGATGGCACAAAAAAATGGAAACACGTTAAAACAATCAAATAAACCTTTTCTTTTATTTTTACAATTTTTAACTTTCAGGTGCTTGTCGTGTTATTCGGTATCACTGCCAACCTAAATCCCATTAGAATCTGTCTTGTTGAATTGGCTGAAAATCTGCTAAGACATAACCTGACAACTGGGGCTGGTATTGTTGCAATTTGATGTTCTAATTCTCTATAGAACGAATTTACTTTTATTTCCTTATGCTAACACTTGATTGTCTGGACGGAGTTATCAAACATTGTTATTCGATTAGCTAACTTAGAACGGAATTCATTCGAATGAATCCTCTTAACCCAGCAACTGAAACATGTTCAGCATGGCTAAGGTGACGAAAAGAAGAATAATGAAGGAAAAATAAGAAGTCAGTTTTCAGGTCTTGTCTTAGAAAATCTGGAGTGGGGCCAGAGATACCAGATATTTTCATAGAAAATCTGTATTAATCTGAATGAAAAATCTCAATTGAATCAAATTTTGAGAATGAAATAATGTTGATTTTAGAATGAGGAATTTAATGAGCGTTCAATACTCCTATCTTCATAATTCCCAACTAACCAAAAGTTCGGATAAAAGGGACTTATTTGGCTTAAGCAGCTCTCAAAGTTAATCAATAGCATTCTAAGCAGCCCATTTTTTAAGTAATTATCCACACTTGAAAGTTCGCGCGACGAAGCGGAACGAACTTCTAAGCTGTTTGTAGAATACATTGTTCAGCTTCTATGCAGCGAAAAAGTTCACGCGGAACTTGTTACGTACTTTCAAGTTGCTAAAAGTACCACGTGCACTCTTAAGCAGCGAGAAACTTCCGCGGAACTTGTTCTGTATTTCGAACTGTCAAAAATTGCCACGTGTTTTCTTAAGCAGCTAGAAAGTTCACGCGGAACTTGATCTGTACTTTCAAGTTCTCAAAAGTTCCGCGTGTACTTTTAAGCAGCAAGAAAGTGGACTTTTTAAGTAATTGTGGAACTTCTGGTTGCTTGGATTCACTCTAAAATGACGAAATTAAATATAAGTATTCTTTCATCAACAATCGGAATAAGCATAACATAATTTCTATTGCATATACTTTCAAACTGTTTACTTCGTAAGCTTACGTGGGATTTCAGCGCTTAACGTGCAATCTTAAGTCGTGCCATCTAAGCCTCAGTCTAACAATAATGTTTCATGATGCTCGATTCAAATTTGTCTACACATATGTGCATATCTCCAATTTTAGGCAACGAGAGATGACTTCAAAATTTATGTAAGTTTACCCAAAGTTTTATGCCATAACAAAGCACGCTACCCATTTTTTACGAGCAAGTCAAAGTTTGAGTAGATAACGACCTGATTGGCAAATTGTCGCAAAGCTGATTTACCGGTAGCGACACCTGCCGATGAAAAATGGAACCAAGAAAAGGATAATTCTTTCGGAAATTTTCATATCGGCAGTAGTGATTTGCAACATTTTTATCGTTTATTCAAGAGTACAAATAGATATTAGCAATCAAAATACACTCGGAGTAGAAGAAAATCGATTTCAAAGTGATTACTACTACTTGTTTTAGTGTAAACTACGATTAAACATGGAAAATCTTCAGAAATGTGTGACATTGGGTAAGGTTAGGTTTTTTCGGATTAACATTTTTTTCAAAGAAAAACCAGTGTAACGTTGATTTCTCGAGTACTAGAATGTATAGCGATCGAGTACTATTTATTTTGGATACTTTATTTGTTATTTTCAGGCATTTGAAAAATGGTATCAAACCAAGTTTACTGCTCTATTCTGAATAAACGGTAGATTTTGTATAATGAACTAAGATCAACATTACCACCTCAGAGTAAAAACTTGTTCTTCAACTTTTACTATGATTTTTCAGATGAATTTGCCCGTTTTCAAAATGAATCGTTGAAAAAGTGGAGTAATTAGAAATTCTCCTACCGATTTGACAGCTCTTGCTGAAAGTATCATCTCTAAACAAGCAGCGCCTCTACATTTCAGTTTTGCGACAATATGCCAATTTTGGGTAACTTATAGAAGAGGTAAAATTGATTTTTAGTGTGAGTTTCAACTATAACGATAATTACATGGAAAATAAAAACTACCTATTATTTGACTTCTTTTTACTTAATTTTGAGTACTTCCTTTCATCCTCTCCTTCAATTGTTGTCAAAATACAAAACCACCCAACAGCGAGAGTTTCGTTCAATAAGCTAAAATTAAGTAAACCGTATCAACTTGAAATTGAGTCAATACGACTCAACTGTAGAGTTAATATAACTCATCTTTAAGTATTTTTTGCACGTGTCTTACGAAAACTACCTGGAGCCACTTTACCTAAAATTAGATTATTGAACGAAACCCCCAAATTGGGTGGAATGTACTTAAAATTAGGTTGATTTGCGGTTCCGTGTATAATTCAGGGCTGATGATACCAACATAGTTTTAGATATTCTGATCAATTTGTGATTCGCACATTGATTACGACATTTTTATCTTGTCCCTGCTACCAAAGAAAGAGCAGAAAAAAACTGAATTTATTTATTTTTTTCCAATTTTTTGTGAAATCTGCATAAATCTATATTGAATTTGAAAGATATGTATAAAATCTGTTTGCTCGTGTAAAAATCTGTAAAATACAGATAAATCTATATAAATGGCATCTCTACCCGCATAGCGATTTGGCTACCTGAGCAGCCATGGCCACCAGACGGCTACCAAGTGACGGTTGTCAAATCCAATTTGACAAAACAAAGTCGCCTGTATCTAAGTTAGCCGAGCGTTTTTATCTTCTCACCTTCGCTGGAAATGTCAAAGATTTCAATGTGGAAAAATCCTGGTGGATACGGTTGTATCGTTTGAGTTGTATACCTGGCAGCGGTGAGGCAGTCGGTCATCAGAATGTCTGCCAGCCATATTTTTCCAGCTGGCAGCATTTAGTCAGCCATCTGGCAGGCATGCGTATGCGGGATAAGTGTGGTGAAAACGTCTGTGTAAACGGTAACCCTATTTTCCTTTTGTTGTTTGATCCGCATCTAAAGCAGCCCTTACACGTGACAATATTATTGTCAATCCAAAGTATTGTCAATACCGTCAATCCAATTGACTTGGTAACTGGAGTCCACATTTTTCGAGAAAATCAAGCGTTTGGAGCTTCAAATATTGCAAATGAATATTAAAATATAGAGAGAATAGATTATTGCACATATTTAACAGTTTCTCTCTGGAGAGAAAGTATTGTTGGATTGATGAGCAGTTTTGATTTTTTTGAAAATATTTTCGTCAATCCAATGAAGTTTCCATTACACGATCAAAAGTATTGTCAATACTCCTTGTATTGACAATAGTATTGTCTCGTGTAAGGGCCGCTTAAGACAAGACCTGACAACTGACTTCTTATTCTTCCTTCCGATTCATCCTTCTCGTCATTTTCGCCCTGTGGAATAAATACCAACATATCGTCTACAGTGTAGCCATATTTACAAATTTTTTATTAACTATGCTAGGAAAAAAATATTTATTAAATTTAAATTTGTAGACTCGGTTTTTGATTTGAAATAAACATGAAAAATGTTTTGGTGAATGCATCTCTTTATTATATATTAATGCTTAAAAACAATTAATTGAGCTTTGATGACAAAACACGAAATATCTCATGTTGAACGCAAAATCGAATCCATTGTTGACGTATTATCGGATCTTTTGGAAATCGGAAAAAGTCAGGTTTTGATAGAAATGCTTAGTGCGACCACAGTGTGGAACACAACAGTTCATTCTTCTCGTAAAAGTAAACACACTTTCGAGTTCACACTAATTTAACAAATCTTTTTTGTTTACACTTTAATTCACTAAAAAGAAAAACGGCTTGATGCCTATTTTAATTACACAGTACTGTCACTATAAACATTTATTTCCAATAAGATTGAAAAAAGTGAAACATTCTCCGAAAATTTTCATTTTCATTGGTGAGCTAGAATTGTACATTTTATAAACTTAAATAATTTAATGTTTTCTGATTATCTTTATACTTGGCATTATTGCTCGCGTGCCCTGCAAAAGTTTTTTCTTTTCACAATGTGCAGGTAGCAACATCAAAATCAGCCAATCAGAAACTGGTCCATTTTGGAACAAAAGCAGCCCCCCCAGATGTCAGGTCTTGTCTTAGGTCTTAGATAAAAAGGCCTGGCATCCCTAGAGTTTATTAGGTTATGTGAACCCGCATACGCATGGCTGCCAGATGGCTGACTAAACGCTGCCAGCTGAAAAATTGTGGCTGGCAGACATTCTGGTGACCGACTGCCTCACCGCTGCCAGATATAAAACTCAAACGATACATCCGTATCCACCAGGATTTTTCCACATTGAAATCTTTGACATTTTCAGCGAAGGTGAGAAGATGAGAACGCTCGGCTAACTTCACGCAGAGAAAAATAGTGTAAATGTAACTAAATCTGGGTTTCACGTAACGATTTATTTTGTTGAAATAGTGACAAAAGAAAAATTGGTTTAATATAACAAATATTGTTGCTTGAAACAATAAAACTAGGTATTTGATTTTGCTCAGTGGATTAGTTTGTTTCTATAAATATTTTGTTAATACCAACAAATATTTTACTTGTGCGTTCCTGTCAATTTCTTGACAAACAATTTCATAGTAAATTCAACTTGCAAAATCAGTTTAAAATGAACTAATTTTGGATAAAGGTAATATGTATAGTGTTTTGAATTTATAAACTTGGCAGTTGAAATAAATGATAAGATATCAACTTGAAATGATTAGTATTTCAACTTACGCTTTTGTTTGTAAAAATTATTCATTTTGTTTTGTTTTTACGAGTAAAATGATTTCTTTCGAAATAATTTGAAGGCTTGTTTTTTGTATATTTTTCTTCAATTTATATATTTGTAAGGAATTCCAATTATATTTATATTCCATACATTTATAATATTTATCTACATACCACAATCAATCCAATATTACTTTTTATAGTATTCAATGATTCGATGCCCTTTCCCGGTGCCCTTCCGGTGAAGAAAGAGATAACCTGCATCAAATATAAGTTGTTAAGAAAACGTGTTATTGCAGTTTCTAATATTATTAACTATCAATACTTACGCTTGGATTGATGAAAAGCCCGATGAAAAATATATAAGCAGATAAAATTTTACTTTTGAAACATGTAAAAAACTTTTCTGTTCATTCACGATTGAAAAAAAAAACTCCTGTTTATAAGAAATAGGACTGATACGGTTCTTTTGAACAATAAACTTTGTTGTATCATTACACAAATAAGACAACAGATAAAATGAATAAATTTTGTTCTTAACATAAAGATAAAGCAGACTTGAATCAACATAGATATTGCGAATAAAATCAACTCTGCTTTTGTTGATACGCAATACATTGATGAATTATTTCAACAATAAAATCAGCTGGAACAATAATTTTTTTCGTTTGGCAAGACCAAAATATTTATTCACATTGAACAGAGATCTTTGTTTATGTTAAAGGTAGAAAATGGTTCAAAACAATCATATTCTAGCTTGAAATTAACATGAATCAGATTTAAAAATTTACTAACCGATTTGTTATTTTAAACAAGCTCCATTTCTCTGCGTGTTAGATACAGGCGACTTTGTTTCGTCAAATTGGATTTGACAACCGTCACTGAATCAATTTTGGTAGCCGTCTGGTGGCCATGGCTGCCCAGGTAGCCAAAACGCTATGCGGGAAGTTGCTTTGAATTTGAATGTTTAATTTCAACGATGTTTATTATAGAATTTTTAATATAAATACAAAACGAAACAAGTTTTAAGAAATAATATTCATCCTGCGTAAGACGAAACGATTGCTGGTTTGGTAAGAAAGTTCCACATGTTAATTGGAACTCACGACCATTATTTCTTTTAGCAGTCCAATCGCGAAACATGGGACGTAGAGCGAAGTATGCTGATAATTTGAAACCTTCGAAACAGAAAACTGAGGAAAGCAAATCGAATCATGACAGCTCGGCTTACCAGTTACGATTGTTGTTACATTTTATGAAACGCGCTATAAACAATGGACTGGAATTTCAACTTACATTGGAAAGATTCGAAAATATTATGCTAAGGGGCATCGATGGGGCTAGCGAACAAGAAATTCACCGATTTCTCCATGTTGCAGATCTGCAAGATAAATTTGCAACAATAAATGAAAGTAATTTACTGAACGATGGTAGTCAATTTGGAGTACAGAAATGTTATATTTCGTATAGAGAAATTTTGCAGAATCCGCAGTATAGAAAGTCGTTTAAAGCATTTATAGTTTGTACTCAAGCTAATGTGGATGATAACATCAAAGAGTGGTTTCAAGAGGTCAGCGAACAGGACAGTATCTTGAACTATGGGACACAAGATTCGAAACGGTTGAAATTTGTGAAGACATTTGCACAGAAAGAAAATTTGATTGCTGCCATAATCGAATCTTCCGATTTGTTTGTGTTGACAACAAAGCTTGCCAAATGTGTGTTGGAAAACAAAACCGTATCAATGGAAGATGCTATATTTCGTAAATATAACGTGGTGCTTGGTACAAAAGTTGTCGATTCCGATCATCCCATATTGAAGGAACACAGCGGATTTAAGAAGAAGCAACAAACTTGGGTTCATTATTTCGTCAAGTTTCGTGAAGAATTTTTCACCGGAGGTTCGTCCGAGCTGACTACTTTCAAAGAAGCATTCGTTAGAGCGTACCAAACTATGTCACGCATAGATGAAACCGAAATTTGGGAAAAACTGAAAACGGTTGAGTTACGTGTCACGCAGGGTTTTCTAAAGAAAGCCGAAACTCGCTGGACTGACTTACCAAGTAATAAGATTTCTACTGATGAAATTGAACAGTTTTTCGATGTACTTGTGTTTGCTGTAAAGCAACCCAGTCTCGAAGAGTTGAATGCCGTCATCGGAGATGAAATGGGTGAACATTGGTTACCGAAAGCAATCGATAATGAGATTGTATCATCCGTCCTTCAGAGAAAACTACTCAATTGGATAAAGGTTACCCATAAAAACTCAACTTTCAAGCATCCAGATGGATTGGCCTTTTTGGAGCAAGTGAAATATTACATACACAAGATGGGAACAACATTTCCCGGTATAAGTTGTGAGTTAAAAATGAAACATATCGGTTTGGTGTTTTCGAAGCAACTCGCAGCAGTTGTAGAATTCTTATACTCATCAGAAAAACAAGTTTTGAACATCAGAAGTCCACACAGTGTCGAACTAACAGCGCTCAAGGTATATCAAACTGTGATGAACGTACGACCACATGAACAGAATAGTTACGTTTGCGCAACATACAATTGTTTACTAGATATGGGATACAATGCAATTGCTAGGATGAGCACAAAACAATCATTGAATCTACTTCTCATCGAGTGTAGACCTATGACCAGAAACAATGATACCAAGCATGCTGAAATGTGTGTGAGTGTAAATTTTCATCTTAAAAGTTTTCTGAATCTGTTTCCACACAGAAAAATTTTACTAATAACCAAAGGAGAGAATATGTTGGCAAATGAGTTTAAGAAAGAATTTTCTAAAAACTACAAGGAATGTGTAGATGAAACAGGAAACCTTATGGATCTGGAATCTCCGGAAAAATTGCTGGATACCAAAAATATTATTTTTCAGGGATCTTCGGTTCCCCTGAAACAAGCTGTGGACGGTGGCAGTCTTCGGTTAGTGAATGATGAAATAATATCCAGACTGATTGCCAATCACGATGTACTAGTTGGACAAACACAACCGGATTTACGAGAGCTTTCGACCGTGTACTGTAGATCATCGAGGAAGGTAAAGGTGGAACAGCTTCGAGAAACGTTACTCTCAACGGATCACAGACACGTACTTGTGATCGATGGTTTCAAAGATAAACAGGAAGTTTCGCAATGGCTTTCTGTGTGTTCGAATAAAGTGATGAATTCGGAAGAGATTCCCGACATTTGGGATGGGAACTGTGTGGTTGTAGCCGGTGCAGACAATGGGAAGCAGCTGGAAAAGTTCAAGAAAATTTGCAATCGTTTCGATCATGGAGATTTTCCGTTAACGGGTCACTTTATAGAGAAAATTTGCGATGAGGTGACTTGGAATTATTCGTATGAAGCTTTTTGTTATATTCCACGAAATTTTAACGGATTTTGGATTAGTTGTGAGACATTGAGGCAGACTGTCGAGCAAGAATCCAGTCGTATCAGCAATAAGAGAAAAACCATTTTTGCAATTAGTGGACTAAATAACGCAAATAAACTTCTAGGAAATACTACGCAAATTGAAAACATTACTAGAGATGGATGCGTGTTCATGGTTAATCTGGGAAATACAACATTTGATGATTTGTGCAGAAGCGATGAAATCAAAGAATACAATATCCATTGGTTTCAAAATGAAAAGGATGAGTTGCGTTGGGTTCGCTCCAGAGGTAGTGTTCGCGAATTGCGGGATCTGTTTGGGGAAAGCTCTAAGCAATTACTAACTGATGAAGTCACGCTGTTGAACCAAGAGAACATGATCATCATTGCCGGTGAACCAGGATCGGGAAAATCAACTACTTTGAAGTATTTGACGAAAAAATTAAAGAATTCCGAATGGGTCGTATTCCTCAATTTAGAGTCATTACGAAACAAGATAGAGTGGATGAAGGGAGACTACAGCCTGAATAGTATCGTGAAGAATTTTTTCAGTCAACTCAATACCTGGGGAATGCACGAATTTTCACAAGGATTGTTGGAACATCGAATCCGACAACGAGGAAAAGTCACACTAATATTTGATGGATTCGATGAATTAGAAAGTAAACACCAGGACAAAGTGATTCAGATATTGAAAAGTTTGAGATTCACGAAAGCGAGAATAATTGCAAGTACGCGGAATAGCGCAAAGCATCGTTTGGAGAACGCCCTTGGAGTATTGGCTTGGACGTTGGTGCCGTTGACTGACGAGCAGATTCAATTTTCGAGTAACAGATGGACTTCGAGTTTGAAGCTAATGCAAGGAGATACTGTGGATGAGCAAGTCCTGACAAACTACGCAGATAAATTAAGTCGAAACTTCCACAAATCTATTCGTAGCGGCAAATACGATCTCATAGGAATTCCACTGCTGTTGCAAATTATTACCGATATTCATCAAAGTTGCGTGGAGGATTTCTGTTTGAGTAACAATACCCTTCAGGATGTGGACACGATGTGTATTCTGGATGTGTACGAGAAGTTTGTCCAAAGAAAACATGATATTTGTGTGCGAGAAAAGCTCCCACAATTTCAATCTGCTGATTCCGCGATTAAAAATATACGCACATCAATCGAAAACCACAGAAACTTTGCTGTATGGAGACTTTTTGGATTGAGTCAGACCGAATCTTTTAGTAAGGCTTTAGGCAAGAAGCAAAAATGTGATTTGGAACCGGTCGGAATCGTACAAAACGGACGTTTTATCCACCGAACTTTTGGCGAATACTTTGTGGCAGATTTGTTAATAAGTTTTCTTAAGGATCGTCGTGACGAAGGAAGTCCTGACTATGGGCGAACTGTTGAATTTTTATTGTTGCACATTCCCCGCAAAAGTTTCCGTCCAATTCTTAAATTTATGACAGAAAAAGTTGAAAAAGAACGAGATGATTTGTTGAGGCGACGTTGGATTCGGATTACGAGTTGTAATCTTTCGGAAAATGTACCAATAACATTTAAAATGAATATTACAGACGCTCTTTTCCAAGGAGAAACTAAAGATTTTCTCAACATGAAGGAAATAACTTCTTTTGATTTACCTGATAAAATAGAGATGAAATCGCTTAGCGTGTGGCAGTATTATACCGATGAATATTTTTGCAATGATAAAATGAAGATTGTCCGTGTTGGTGAACTATTCAAAGATATATTCCCCGTAGAATACAGAGCAGGCATTACTCAAACATTTTATGTATTGAAAAATGCCAATTTATACTCACATTATAAAAGTGCTGATAAGGTTTGTGAGGAGTTTCTTCAAATCGCATTGTTCAACTATTTCAAAGCAGTTCCGAAACAGGAAATAATATCCGAATCGAAGTTTATGAAGGAGCCTCAGTCGATGTCAACTGAACCATTGGTACGAGAAATAGTGGATTTATTAGAGCAACTAAAATGTAAGACGAATGTCGTTCAAAAACTGGGACCCATACAAAAACTAGTCAATTTGCTCATTCCACATGAAACACAGACTGCTCCTTCGGATGAGGTTTTGAAAACTTTGAGTTTTCTGTTTCTGTATATATCATTGTTTCATCCTGCTGTGCCCGACCTTTTGAAGTCCTATATTAGTTCCAGTTCTGATACCAAACGTGACTACCTGATGAAAATCATTCATTTCGCATCGAAAATACCCTGTGAACTGCTGTCAAGTCAAACTACGAAAGCGTTACGTGATTTTCTTATTAATTTATGCCACAGTGAAGATACGAAATATTTTCTAGTCGAAACTTTTGAAGGAAAGGATCCAGACTGGCTGAGCCGAGAGGGGCTTTCAATAATTTGCTTCCTAGAAATTCTTACACCGGAAATGGCGGGTCGTTTCCGAGAACAAAGCGTATCATCGAATGATACGAACTGGGAATCGCAATTCATCGCTATGAAATATCTTCTGGATGGAATCCAGCAGGACAGGCTTCCTCACGTTGACAAATCGGCTCTAATAACATTCCTAATGGGATGTTTACAGCGTTTCCTGGGATCTAACAATTCACAAAATGCGCAACTAACCTTTACGGATAAACAACTGCAGACTATGTTAGGACTCTTATCCGAAGCCTTGATATCATCCGATTACTCTTTGGCAGAGTACGTCCGAAATCTTAATCTACTGGCCAACGCAGGTCTTAGTTTGATTGATTTTCACGGCGAAATACTGATAGCCGACCCAGAGAGTGATTTCCAGTTTAAAATGACGGGAGAGTACGTGGCCGAAGCTATTCAACGTTTCTATCGGCTCAAGGATAATGTCAACGAGCTGCCGGAAGTGTTGTTCTCGAACCGATACAACAAAATCGTAAAATCCGAGAAGCGACCAATCTCCGATGACGTTGCTGAGGAGTCCAAACGACGGAAATTTAACTGTTGATACATGAAATGAGAATAATTTTAATTCGCTTGTTGAGTTTTTGATACTATTTTTTTTTATAAAAATCGAATAAACAAACCAAATCAAACAAAAGTAACGCGTAACATTTCATTCACCTTTTTTAGTTTGAAGTAATCATGTTAACATTGTTCCCCATCGTCGACTAATAATGTCCTCAATGATCTAAAGGGGTAGTAGTGTCTAACATTTTTGAAAAATCTCTTTTATTTTCTTTGTATTTTCTTATACTGCCCATACTTGCATATCAGTCCCATATGGAAAATCGGCATGTCGAGAATAAGACGATTAACATTTTATTTCCGAATTTTTTGATTTACTGTGCTACTTAATGCTAAATCATGGTATTTTTACAAGAAATATCGGTAATACACCTTTACTATTCCAATATTGCAACAAATGAAATTATTGGAATTTGCACTGAATGGGACTGTTATGCGGGTACTTTGCATTTGGGACAGACAGGAGTTGATATTTTTTCACATTTATTGAACAAACCCTCAACTTTTATTGCAATTTCTGAGAGTATATTGAGGATTTCATTCCTCAAGGTAACTCAATATTGGCAAAAATCGATATAAGACTGATATGCGAGTATGGGCAGTATAGTACTGCATCAATTTTTATCAAATTTTGCAAACAATTTCTACATGTAAAATACCAATATTTAATAAAAAAAAAAGTTAGAAATTAATAAACAAATAAAAAAAATCAAATTTGGGCCTATTTTTTTCTTTTTTTTAGTTGAAAAAAGAGGCCTTATAGCTTTATTTATTTATTTATTTATTTATTTATTGTAAAATCAACAGACACGATGTGGTCCTAATGATTAATTCTAATACTATGTAAGAATTTGGTCCTTGTTTTATGCCGTGAAAGATTGAAGTCGAACTCAGATGACACTCGATTGAATGACCGTTGTAAGCCGATAATCGCACCGTTTATCCCGTAGTTAGTGCGGCGTAAAGGAAGTCGAAGAAAAGCGTTATTGCGGAGAGCTCGATGACGAACATTGATGTTGATTTCACGGAGCAAAGTGGGGCAGTCGATTCTATCAGTCAAAGCGTCTGCTATCATTAAAGCACGCGATAGCTCCCGTCTTACTTGCAGTGTGTCTAGACCGATTAGCAATCCGCGACTTTCATAGCTCGGTAGTTGATGAGGATTGGTCCAAGGTAAACGGCGAAGAGCGAATCGAACGAATCTACGTTGAATCGACTCGATTCTATTAACGCCATTGAGGTAGTGAGGGTTCCAAACAGCTGAACAATATTCCAGAGTAGAGCGAACGAGTGAACAGTATAGGGATTTCAAGCAGTAAACATCCGTAAAATGCTTAGCCATTCTCATCACGAATCCAAGGCAGCGAGAAGCTTTAGCCACAATGTAGTTGGTGTGTTGCCTGAATGTTAACTGCTCGTCAAGAAAAACGCCGAGGTCCTTGATGCACGTCGATCTACCAATCATGAATCGCTCAATAAAGTATTCGAATTTCAAAGGCACTTTTTTTCTCGTAAACGTTATGATCGATGAGCTTTAACTCAATCTTGGCAAAGCTTCAGAGTGGAAAGATTAATACTTTCGGAGCAGTGAATTTTTCATACGGGCTTAACTTGTCGACACATGTCGCGACACGGATCGAATCTTAACTTTGACAGTTTATTGTTGGCAACGTTTAAGTCTAGATCGCGGTGTAAATATGAATTCAAAAATCAAAAATCGCAATCATTCCTGCAATACCTTATGATAAAAAAAGAACCGAAAAAGTCACAAATCTCCAAATATCAAGGGGAACGTGCCATTTGAGCCAATTTGTTCTGATTCCTGATTATTATCGCCTTCAAAGTACTCTCCTCCTGCGGCAATACATGCATGCCAACGCTTGATCAAATTTTCCATACAAGTTTTATAGGCCGCCGAAGGTATGGCCTTTAGTTCACGCAGCGAATTCTCTTTTATGGTCTCTATGGTCTCAAAACGCGTTCCCCGCAATGGCAATTTGAGTCTGGGGAAGAGCAAAAAGTCACACGGGGCCATATCTGGATAGTAAGGTGCTTGGTTGATGATATTGGTTGAGTTTTTGGCCAAAAACTGGGACACAACCAACGCTGTGTGAGCCGGTGCATTATCGCTTTTTTGGCACCAGCCGAGAAGCGACGCGTTTCAAACCCAAAACATCAGTTAAAATGTGTTCGGCTGATCCATAAGAGATGCCCAACAACACAGCAATCTCTCTAACAGATGTTGTTGGGCGGCCAGGGATCTCATCATGAGCCAATCTTGTACGACCACCTTTGAAGCGTTTATACCACTTGTATGCCTGCGTCAACATTTCGGAACACTTAAATCCATTTGCAACACAAAATTTGATGCACGCACGTTGTTCTAAATTTTCATCCATTATAAAAATCGCCACACGAAAATTTTTCAACTTCTTTGTATAGACGCCAAATAAAAACTATATACGTCAATATACGTCAAAATTTTACAGAATGTGTATAAAAGTGTTTCCAACGTTGAGAGAATAAAAGTTTACCGATTGGACAAGCGCGGGAATTTTAAAATGAAAATTCCGGTTCTTTTTTGATCATAAGGTACATTAAACTTTAAGACTCATGTTAGTAATAATCAAAGACATTCGTTGCGTCGAGTTTCTTCTTCTCTTCTTGAAATATGAAAAAGCTTTGTTTAGCAAAATTGTGCGCAATAATTAGTTCAATAACTCTTTTGAAGACAACTTATCCATAGAATGTCGGGTGATAAGGAAATTTTTGTTAATTTATATGCATAAGGGTGCTCAAATTGTAACTCTCAAGAATGCTCCATCAACAGTCCTTATCGCCAGAGTTTAGAAAAAAACGTGATTAATCCACCTAGCAGTGAGATGATACCTTTTTTTATCAATTCGCATGTGTTTTTTGCATGAATATTCTTCGGTGTTTAAGTTTTCAGCGACAATTTGAGATTGTAATCACTCATTACTCTGTAATGTCGAAACTGCAAATACAATCGAATTTAAATCTAGAAGTGTGATAATCGACTAAACATGCCATGATATGTAAGTTCCACTTTAGAGTTTACGGTAATTTAAGGTACTTCCAAAGCCGGTATTCAGGAACCAGCATAACCCAAACCGATTCGTATGGCCATATGACGAATAAATTACAGTTTTGAGTACAACTTTGAAGCTTAATTGGATAAAATTCATTAATTTTTGTATGTATGTATAAAACTAATTAATTTTGTATATAAGTTTAATTCAATTTGAATTTTTGTTTCTGAAATTCGATTAGGCTTTTTTGAGAAAACAATTGAGCTTTGAAAAACGATTTTATACTGGAACCGGAATTCTAAAATCGGTATGGCCGAAGTCAGATAAATTCACCTGAATAGCTGTATAGTTTACATCCAAAAAGACAAAAAATATTTGAAAATCAGTGAAGACATCTTTGAGAAATCATAGCATGAATTAAATTTTTAGGTGCCTTCTGAATCGACAACTGAATACCACTAAAACTGACAAAAGTTAATTTTTTTTATCGACTATCCAAATCTGCTAACCCGATAAACCTGATTAATTTATGAGAAATAGAAATTTTTATACCAATCACCCTGTATCCCCTAAACCGGAAGTTGGATCTGACTGAAGAGCAAGATGTTTAAAAGAATCTTGAAACTTTTCATTTGCATCTTAGATGATTCTTAGATTTCATTTGAATCTTAGATCGGTTCAGCCATCTACGAGAAGAATGAGTTACACAATTTTGATTTCGTTTCATATATCATCCTGTAGTTCCGGAACCAGAGGGCGGAACCAAACATAATTCAGGAACTTTGTTTGGGAGCATACGAATTTTCGTATGAATCTGAATTTGTAGAAAAGAAATTTTCAGAGAAAATTGAGTGAAATTATTTGTCACACACGCATTTGCTGATCTCGACGAACTGATTCGAATGGTATATGGATGTTATGTTCTTCCAGCATTTATTGCTGTAAGTAGTTTAAAACAATATAATTAAAAAAAATCTGCCATCATCTGGTTTATATATGTCATATTCGAACGATTATGTTGCCAAAAACGAGCCGTGCTAAAATCGGTCCGAGGCAAATTGTCATGAAAAAGGATGCTGTACACAGTCTTTTTGGTACTTAGAAACAATTGTATGTAACAGTATAAAAAATCGTGTTTTCCATTGCTCCCAAGCATTTCTTTGTCATACAGCGCTCGAAACTCCTACTGCTGGAATAGGGGGAAAAGTAGTTTACACAAAAATTTCGAAATCTCCGTTAAAAATGGACGGATTTGAACAATCTATGGCTTGTTGGATAGCTATTACCGTGCGGAATCTAAGTCTGAAAACATATTCTGTTTTCAAGGTCAATTGTGACAGATACTGTCAAAAAACTGAAAATTTTTACATAAAACTTCGAATAACTCAAAAAGTAAACATCCGATCTCAAAACCATTCAATAGCGTTTTGGGTGACGGGGAGACCTTTCATTTGCGACTAGTTTGATCAAAATCGGTCCAGCCATCTCTGAGATCTCGACCTCTTAGTTGACAACACACATACAGACACACACACATACACATACACAGACATTTGCTCAGTTCGTCGAGCTGAATCGATTGGTACATGTCATTCGGCCCTCCGGGCCTCGGAAAAATTTTCGAAAGTTTGAGCGAATTCTATACCTATTTTTTACATATATAAAAAAAGGTAAAAACCGGTTTCGTTACGGCACGGTTTACGAAGTTTCAACACATGTTCTCGATTGAGACAAAACGTGTTCGATTTCGTAACCTGTTGTTTAATTCACAATAAAATAGATACTAAAGACTGTCCCTGGAAGTATGGAAACAACCAAAAACCGCTGCCATTTCGCAATGGTTCAGAATCTGTCAATTTTTATGGCTGCGTCCTGTTGTTTACACTCTTCTCTAACCACTTGTACAGTTGTTTATTTGTTTTCATTAGTTTGTTTCGAAATGCGTGGACTTTCAACAGAACAACGTCGAAAAATTGTGTGCACAGAACGCGGACAGTCACTGAGAAAGATAGCCAAAATTGAAGGGGTAAGTGAAAAAGCCGTGTGAAATGCAATCAGGAAGTTCGACGATGATAACACCTTTGATGATAAACCGAAAACGGGTAAAAAAAAGGTCCTGCTAACCCTCAGTTGGATAAACGTATACTGAAGGCGTTCGAGTAAAAGAAGGAGGTTTCAGTTCGGGATGTGGCCAAAAAAGTGGGCACTTCGAAGTCAAATATTCTTCGTGCTAAAGAACGTTTGAATCTTCGAACCTATAAGAAACAGAAACAACTAAAACGTAGTCCGAAACAAGAAGCATCGATTAGGCCGAGTGTTCAAAAGCTGTACAATACGATTCTTGCCGGAAATTTTAACTGCGTAATCATGGACGACGAAACCTACGTGAAACTCGATTACAAATCCTTGCCGGGACCACAATATTATACGGTGCGAGTAAGAAAGCTATGGTCTGGCAAGCAATTTGTAGCTGCGGTAAGATTTCGAAACCCTTCGTCACCACTGCACAGTGGTTTAAAAGCGCAATTTCGCGCTCCTAATTGATAACTCATAGGATCGTGGTTTTTGAGATACAGTATCTTCAGCAAAGTTGCTCAGAATTATAGACGCCATCTTTTGGGAAATTTTATTTATGTGATTAATTCCCCTAAAAGTGAGATAAACATTTTATTTTAGCTGAGGGCCAACATAGGGGCTAAGTTACTTCGACAAAGTTGTGCAGAAAGTTATTTCAAACAAGTTTGCTGAAGGTACTATTCCCGTAACTTGAGTGTAATTCAAGATATAATGTATTTTCTAAAAAGGGTGTACAAAAACCAGTTTTTGTAAGAAAACATATATATTTTCAATTTATATGAGTTTTTCATGTTATACAAAGTTTTTCATCTTTAAAAACTACACAACTTTCTCCAACATACTATGCTGCTATCATTTCAGTTTAATGAAATATAGCAATTTTTCATGTTATTTTTAATAAAATTCTAACTTGTCTATTATCAAAGGGCGCAGGGAGGTGCAGATGAAACTACTTACTTATTAAACTACTTCAAAAGGGCTTTCATACCGTGGTTGAATTACTCGTCTGCGATCGTCTGCAGGCGAGATATGTTCTTTTCAAATATCCTTGTCCTTTACATTTTCAATGATAAGGTTCATTGTATTTCAGATCAGATTTCAGTATATATTCATTACTATGGTACTTGCCAAAAAATATTATTTTTTTGTGCACATTGAAGTCTATAAATTGAATAGTTTAGTAAATGTTTTGTCACAACTTTTAAAAAAGTCATCATCAAATCGAATTAAGTTATGTAGAGAAAAGTAGGATCAAAACTCATTTTTTAGTTATTTGTATTCATTTCATGATAGCTGGCAATGTTCTTAACCAGCTAAGACTCTTAGCATCGTTCGACAGATTCTTCTTGGACTGTTTTGGCCATTCACGAATATTTGTAACCAAAGGATCCAATGAAACTAATTACCAATTCATGGGATCCCGATTCGTAAGTGATCTGGATTGCTCGCGTTTATAATACTCCCGACATCTGTATAAAAGAAACTTCTTAATCATTATGAACAGTACAATATAGCAAGCGTTTATCGATCTCCACTTTAAATGATGAGTAGAAGATATTTATCCACAGAGCTTTTCTATAGAAAAAACTTACAAAAAATGACATAACGTAATTCGACATGATGATTGCCTTTTTTCAAAGTCGTGGCTTCTTATCTCACTTTTAAAAAACGTCGGACAGTTACTTTCAAAAAACCGTCTGTAATTATTACTAAACTTTTCTATTTGTAGACTTCGATGTCCATAAAAACCTTTTATTGTAAGAGTTTCCATGGTAACGAATATATACTGAAATCTGATCTGAAATACAATGAACCTTATCATTGAAAATGTCAAGGACAAGGATATTTGAAAAGAACATATCTCGCCTGCAGACGATCGCAGACGAGTAATTCAACCACGGTATGAAAGCCCTTTTGAAGTAGTTTAATAAGTAAGTAGTTTCATCTGCACCTCCCTGCGCCCTTTGATAATAGACAAGTTGGAATTTTATTAAAAATAACATGAAAAATTGCTATATTTCATTAAACTGAAATGATAGCAGCATAGTATGTTGGAGAAAGTTGTGTAGTTTTTAAAGATGAAAAACTTTGTATAACATGAAAAACTCATATAAATTGAAAATATATATGTTTTCTTACAAAAACTGGTTTTTGTACACCCTTTTTAGAAAATACATTATATCTTGAATTACACTCAAGTTACGGGAATAGTACCTTCAGCAAACTTGTTTGAAATAACTTTCTGCACAACTTTGTCGAAGTAACTTAGCCCCTATGTTGGCCCTGAGCTAAAATAAAATGTTTATCTCACTTCTAGGGGGATTAATCACATAAATAAAATTTCCCAAAAGATGGCGTCTATAATTCTGAGCAACTTTGCTGAAGATACTGTACCTCAAAAACCACGATCCTATGAGTTATCAATTAAGAACGTGAAATTGCGCTTTTGAACCACTGTGCACTGCTTCAATTAACAGCGAAATATACATCAAGGAATGTTTACAAAAACGACTTCTACCCATGATTCGAAGCCACAAGGATCCTGTTTTCTTCTGGCCAGATCTTGCTTCTTGCCACTACTCGAAATCAACGGTAGAATGGTATACTACCAAAAATGTCACTTTCGTTCCAAAAGACATGAATCCACCAAATTACCCACAACTTTGACCAATTGAGGAATTTTGGGCATTAACAAAGGCACATCTTAGGAAACATGTCTCGGCAGCCGAAACCATTCAACAGTTCGAAAAAGATTGGAAAAAAGTGTCAAAACTTGTCGCCAAGAAGTCTGTACGAAATTTAATGAAGAACGTTCGCAAGAAGGTGCGCCAGCTAGAATAATATTCTGTTGTTGTAGTCTAATATTATCAGTATATCGAATAAAATTTGAATATCTAACACTTGTGAAATATTTACAGCGAAATCAAAGTGCATCCATACTTTCTGAGAGAGTCTTTAGATCAGGGGTTCCCAAAGTGGTCGATATAGACCCCCTGGGGTCGATATACTTTTTGTTAGGGTCGACGTAAACGAAAACTGACTATGGGGGTCGACGAGGTCTAGAAATCGACCCCCTATTGTTTGATATAAGTTTTTATTTGAAATATTTACGCTAAAAATGTTGTGTATATTTAGCCATCCGCAGAAATTGGTATTTTACATCAATATTAAAAAGCAAGAAATTGTATTTTCAAAGGAATTTGTTGATGGGCGTCTGAGACCTAAGTTCATTTTAGTCAAGGGGTCCATGGCCCAAAATAGTTTGGGAACCCCGCCATTTTGTAGCGGTTAAACCTCCCCAAAGTAACAAACAACAAAAAGGAAAACGTTGGGGTCTGGTTTTTTTGATATGTTTAAAGTGTGTGCAAATTTGAACAAAATTGGTGCAGTAGTTTTTGAATGACGATGGACACGAACTTTCAAAACCCGCTTTCGAGAAAAACGCGTTTAAAGGTTTTTGTATATAACATCGAAGGAAACAATTAATTACTCCAGGAAGCCCGTAGGATTTAACATTTTCAAAAAATCATATTTATTCTTTTATAATTTATTATAACGAAACATTTCAAGAATGTTTTGTCAAGTTTTAAAGTCAATCGAAGTAAAAATCTTGGGCCTATGCGCCGAGCTCTTGCTTCTTCGTAGAATGAGATAGCCATAGATAAAGGTCCATAACGTCCAGAGTTTCGTTCCAATAGGCTTGAAAATTTCACAGAAAATTCTTCAAATGTTTTGCTATAAGAAAATAATAAATGATGTTTAAAAAGTGTTAGACCCTACCCCCTAAACCACCCCCCCCTCCCCCCCACTCTGCAGAAATATTAATATCAACAACTTATACTCGCTTATGTCATTTTTAACCTATCATGAGCGGGTCCGAAAGTGGCTCGGAAAGTTGATTAACAGATGTTGTCAGGTCCTGTCCTAGGGTAAAAGTAAAGTTATGAATTTTGTTTTAGTACAGGCTGCTCCATCTTTTATGTCGGTATGTAAACATTGGAAAGCTGTGAGAAAAATACAACCGATTTCTATAAGTGATGTATTTTCATTCAGTTTGACGTTAACGATAAAACTCATTAGCTCATGAACCGATTTCAATAATTTCAGGCTCGTTCAGGAAGACCAATAGTGGTTGGTGGAACGAATTCGAAGCTTAAAGAAAGAAAGGCACCACTAGGTATGTTAGGAAGAGTTTTTTTTTCTAGAAACCCACAGTAATATTTAAGAATAATATGAGAATTATAATATTACACCACTTTCTTCTTTTTCAAATATATTTGTAGGTGAGTGATAGATGCACGACTTAGTTAAGTAAAACATACATACATGCTCGAACAAAATTTTTCAAAATCCTGTGTAAATTTCAGATTTGCTATACGTTAGAAACACTATTGCCATCTACTCGAGTGTTCACCGCGAGCTTTCAAAACGATCCACTATGTTCCAGAACGGTAACAAAATTTTTCTACCTATTATAAAAACATTCCAATTCTAACAATTTGAACACTTTTCACGCGATTTCCTTTAGAGTTTATTTCGATGTCATTTGAATAATTCGGTCGGAATAAAACAAAATAAACTAGTCATTTTGACCAAAACGAAAAGCAAAAATTTTGCTTGAAGGGAATGTAGCACCCAAAAAAAAATGTGTCGTGATGTGAATGCTCCATTCAAAATAGTGTCGATCGTGGTGCCATCTGCAAGTATTCGCCACGGAGCTTGAGTAAATTTTACACACAGTTCATATGCTAGCTTGTATATGTGGTAAAAATATCAAATAATTCAAATCGAAAACAAAGCGTCACGGATTTATTTCTTCTTCTTGTCATTCAAATCGTTTTTACTCACGCGTGTGGTCAGAAAGTTCGACAAAACAGCTTTGGCGCCTAATCCGGCAATGATCAGTACAACAACGATGAACAGTTTCACATCGTAAAGTTCGCTTTTCCAGGATGCCATCCACTTGGAAGGAGACTGTATTGATCTGGAATTAGGGTGACGGATGGCCCATTCAATCCACCAGATGGCACGAACCAAGGGATGTTCCGGTTGGTCACGGAACAGAGATGATCTTACGCGCATTCGCTCCCGATAGGAAGGTGTCTCCAGAACTTGCATCAATGCATTCCGGATCTTCTCGGCGGTGAGGGCGTCGTGGTCGAGTTTGATGGCAACTCCGGCCCGAACGGATTTGTGGAGATTCTGAAATATCGGGGTGGTATTTTAGGGTGTCATCAAAGTAAAATTGTACTTGACGCTCACTCGATATTGATCGCAGATAAACGGAATGCCCACCATCGGAACTCCATGCCAGGTGGCTTCGTGGGTACTGAGCATTCCACCGTGGGTTATGAAGGCCCTAACATGGGGATGTGCCAGAATGTCGGCCTGTGGTACAAATTGTTTTATCATAACATTTTTGGGTAGATCGAATTTCAGCTCGGTTTCGAACTTCCACAGAAAATTGTACTGAGGAAACTGTCGAAAAATGTCGAGAAACAACCGAATCGTGGTATCGCCAAGATCGCTGCTCATGATATTAGTGCCCAGCGAAAACAGCACGGATCCCTTCGGACCGGCTTCGATGAATGATTTGATGTCCGTGGGAAGTTCTTTCGGTGCGATGACCTGTAGGCCACCCACTGGAATGTGATTCGGTGGGACGGATTCCGGGAAGTCGACTGCGTAGTGATAGTTCGCCAGCAACAAAAAGACGCGCTTCTCCAGTTCTGCAGCACTCTCCGGATTATCCAGCTTATAGTACTGTTTCATGTAGTCTTCAATAGTGGGAAGATATACGTGATGGCGATAGCTTCAAATAATTTATTAAATTATGTTAAAAATATACTTTCAATGTATTTTCTTTAGTAGCTGCTGGAATGAACGGATCCATGTATACTTACTAGTGATCATAACAGTACACCAAATAATTGTACAACCGTTGGAAAAAGTTCATATCATCGTCGTAGTTGAGCATCGCGTAAGGAACATAAGCGTAATGTTTGTGTCCACCGATGAAATCGGGTGTGAAGCTCGGATTGTTATACGCCGTAACGCCTATCACCGGTGGATTGCTGAATTTCTGTAACAACCCTAGTAAGCACGGTCCCAAGGTGATATCGGCAACAACGAGATCTATTCGGAAATCGTCTGGGTATGCCATTATACGATCCATTCCTGCAGAACGAAGCACTCCTCTGCACATCCCAGTTCCCCAGGCATACAAACTTCGCACTCCACCGAAGGCATTTTCACGGGCCATTTCATTCAGATCTATTTCCTCGTGCAGGTACGAGTATGCCTTTTCCAGGTGAATGTAGGTCATGTTGGGTTGCGCTGGGATCCTTTCCACGTCGGCCGAAACGATCGTCAAATTGTGTCCCCTTGCTGCCAAGGCTTCCATCCATGCTCGGTTCCTGTGGGGCAGTTTCGTCACTCTTTAAAACACCATTGTTAATACACTTTCGTGGTCCCGTTAACCTACCAAATATGATGACTAGGGCTGGGAATAGGAGTTAAACAAAGAATATTGGCTCCCAAACCCGATGTTACTAGCATCAAAGCTATGCTAAGTTGTAGAACTACGACACTTTGCATGGTAGCTGCTGGGAATAAATGAATCGAGAAACGCAGAAGTGCAGGTTTTTTCTTCTTTTTGAACGATCATATTGTTACTAGAAGTTATTGCAAATAACTTGATAATATCCAGTTAGTTAACGAGTTGCACGTGAGTTGATTGATGACATGCACGTATGATGACAAGATAATGCACAGTAGGCCAAGCGCAGTTTTTTTTCACAACACCAGATAACCAGAGTGCTATCAGTCGGCTGAATCGTTTGATATTCACTATGTATATTGTTGATTTGCGAATAATTATCATTAAAAAAATTAGTATCAAATGTTTCGTAATATTAGATTGGGGTAGAAATATTCTTTGAATGCATGCAATACTTGGTAGTAATAAAGAAGGGCTTCAATTGAGAACACTATTGATATTTTGTTTATATCTTCAGTATTTGAATATTAATCTTTAAACGGTCAAACATTTGGTTTAGATGGGGATGTTAAAATCCGCTTGGTTCGGTTTGTCACCAATAAGGACACCACCAATCTATTCGGTATGTTAATGAATGACTTTAAGATGTAATGAAACAAATTCGATATGATTTTCTTGTCAGTTCAACATGTTTAAGCGGATTAGATTTGAATAAAATTTTTTTTTGATGCCGAAACTCTTAAAACTGCATGAAACATCAAAATTTAGTGTCATCTCAAAAAAATTTTTTTTTGAAAAAATCAACTTTCTGGGACTTTCATATTTTTTCTAAATCCCAAAAAGTCGACTTTTTCAAAAAATTTTTTTTTCGAGATGACACTAAATCTCGACGTTTCATGCAATTCTAAGCCTTTTGGCATCAAAAATTTTTTTTCGATTTCGAAAATTTCATGTACTCCCCCCTATGGTGATTTTTCAAGATATATGAAAATTCCACTAAGTGGACTAAGAAGGCTTTTTTTAGATTAGCATCACTGATTACAAATAGGCAACGCAAATGTCAAGCACTAATTTGGAAAAATGATGCTGACTGTGTGACATAAACACTGAGGCATGCTTTTGTGAACTACTCGAATCAATCTGAATCAATTAGTTTCGAAATTAGTATCCGAAATTATTTAATAAAATTATGAAATACATTTTCATGAGACTGTTATGAAAGAAGAGAAAGGCATTATCACACCACTAGGTGGATTAAGAAGGGTTTTTTAAACATTTGTTTGGCAAGTGGCAATCCAAAAAATATGTAATTCAAGCACAGTTCGAATTTCCGTGTTCAGCATTAAGACGTTACTAACTTTTACATATTTTTTGCGAATCAAAGTAGTGGTAAGTATATATAAAAGTGATATAAGTATTCATCAGTGTCCTAGTTCCATATGATAATTTTCAATTCAATTTTCCTCAACTCATCGAACAATTCGATAGTCCCACGACGAAAGGGCCTAACTGCAACTGAGAGCCTCTCTTTGTTTACTTTCTCTTTTGATTATTACGGAGCCATTATTGCAAAATCTCTAAAGTTTCCAATATAAATCGAAAGATTGTTGTTTTACCTTGAAAGTTTTGCGAAGAGTAAAGCGTCAAATATAAAATCAGTTCGGTAAATCGTGAAAGAAAAAGTAAACAAAGAGAAACTGTCATTTGCAGTTAGGCCCTTTTGTCGTGGGACGGTCGAATTGTCTTCCTGGTTTTTGCTTGCCAGACGGTAACCCTATCGAAAACTCCAGCGGAGCAATGCAGGTAACGACATTTTTTTCTGGTAGTCAGACCAAGAGTTTCCGTAGTTTTCCATATAAAATACCAATTCCTGAAGATATCCGCAGAAATATATCGATTTCCGTAGGTTTTATCTACGGATCCGTACATCCGTAATATATCCCTGAATCCGTAGATCCTTGAAGATTTGACATCGCTAGACCTTCAAGATCATTTTAGCATTATACACTGAAGTCTTTTTTTATGCGAATTTACGTACCGCATAAAAAAACCGCAGAAGGGAAACCGCATAACTCTGAAACTTCGCATAAAAAAAACCGCATAACTGAAAATTCGCATAAAAAAAGTCGCGTAAAAAAACCGCATAAAAAAGACCTCAGTGTATAATCAATCGCGTTCGTAAATTACTGGCGAACGCGATCTTTAAAAAATTTGAAAAAATCAAGAAAAATTGGTATTTTAATGTAACAACACTTCAAGGATCAGATTATTAAGAATGTGTAGATCTAACATCATTTTGCGCTAGCGATGTGAATATTTATGGAGAAAAAAACTGTGCCACCATACCAGCGATTTGTCTGTCTGTGCCACCATACCAGCAGATTTGTCTGTCAAATGCCAGATTTGTCTCGCTTCGCCAGACACTCAAACTAACCAGATGTTTTGCCAGATTTTCCAAATTTTCCTAGATTTTATCAGATCTCGCTAGATCTTTACGGTTTTGGCCTCTATACGATAGGTGTTAAGACCTTTTTTTTGCTCATTGAAAATGAAGGCCGGCAAAAATTTCCCTGTATGTAGTAGACACAGACAAATCCAGATACATTTTTGAGTTTTGGCAGATTTTTGAAAAAATAACCTGGCAATTCTGGCCACCAATGAACTGGACCAACTGGACTGGAAAGCAGTGTTGCATCATATACAGATTAATCTTTATCTTAAATTAAATTTTCAAAATCGAAAAAAAATTTTGATGCCAAAAGGCTTAGAATTGCATGAAACGTCGAGATTTAGTGTCATCTCAAAAAAAATTTTTTTGAAAAAGTCGACTTTTCGGGACTTCCCAGAAAGTTGATATTTTCAAAAAAAAATTTTTTTTGAGATGACACTAAATTTGGATATTTCATGCAGTTTTAAGAGTTTCGGCATCAAAAAAAATTTTCGATTTTGGAAATTTCATGTACTCCCTCCTATGGTTCTTTTTCAAGATCGAAAATTGTCAAACCTTTACCACCGGGCAGCACCCCTTAAGCATGTCCGATTTAGGTCAAATTTTACGTGAAGGCTTTTTTCGAGGTGTTTAAACTTTTGAGCACTAGAACTTAACGAAAATAGAGGTGATCCCAAAATTTTGGCACCCTTATATATATAAGAGCGGTAAAAATCATCGTGTTTTGTCGGTTACGTCACTTATGCCATCATATATCTGGAACCAAAAGTCACAACCATTTGATCTTCGAACTTGATCAATGGCCCGATAGTAGCTTTCAAACGAGCCCAAGTTTGTTAAAATCGAATCAGCCATCGCTGAGAAAATTGAGCGCGTTCAAATACAACGCTTTTTGTCGGTTACGTCACTTATACAATCATATCTCCGGAACCAAAAGTCACAGCCATTTGATCTTCGAACTTGATCAATGGCCCGATAGTAGCTTTCAAACGAGCCCAAGGTTGTTAAAATCGAATCAGCCATCGCTGAGAAAATTGAGCGCGTTCAAATACAACGCTTTTTGTCGGTTACGTCACTTATACAATCATATCTCCGGAACCAAAAGTCACAGCCATTTGATCTTCGAACTTGATCAATGGCCCGATAGTAGCTTTCAAACGAGCCCAAGTTTGTTAAAATCGGTTCAGCCATCTTTGAGAAAATTGAGCGCGTTCAAATTCAACGCTTTTTGTCGGTTACGTCACTTATACAATCATATCTCCGGAACCAAAAGTCGCAGCCATTTGATCTTCAAACTTGATCAATGGTCCGACAGTAGCTTTCAAACGAGCCCAAGTTTGTTAAAATCGAATCAGCCATCGCTGAGAAAATTGAGCGCGTTCAAATACAACGCTTTTTGTCGGTTACGTCACTTATACAATCATATCTCCGGAACCAAAAGTCACAGCCATTTGATCTTCGAACTTGATCAATGGCCCGATAGTAGCTTTCAAACGAGCCCAAGTTTGTTCAAATCGGTTCAGTCATCTTTGAGAAAATTGAGCGCGTTCAAATTCAACGCTTTTTGTCGGTTACGTCACTTATACAATCATATCTCCGGAACCAAAAGTCGCAGCCATTTGATCTTCAAACTTGATCAATGGTCCGACAGTAGCTTTCAAACGAGCTCAAGTTTGTTAAAATCGGATCAGCCATCTCTGAGAAAATTGAGCGCGTTCAAATACAACGCTTTTTGTCGGTTACGTCACTTATACAATCATATCTCCGGAACTAAAAGTCACAGCCATTTGATCTTCGAACTTGATCAATGGCCCGACAGTAGTTTTCAAACGAGCCCAAGTTTGTTAAAATCGGTTCAGCCATCTTTGAGAAAATTGAGCGCGTTCAAATATCTTCGAAAAGTGCACACACATACACACACATACATACACACACATACATACATACACACACACACACAGACATTTTCCGATCTCGACGAACTGAGTCGAATGGTATATAACACTATGGGTCTCCGAGGCTCCGTTCGAAAGTCGGTTTTTCCAGCAATTCTAATACCTTTCTATAGAGAAAGGCAAAAATAGGTATAGAAATCGCTCAAGTTTACCAATCGATTCAGCTCGACGAACTGAGCAAATGTCCGTGTGTGTGTGTGTGTGTTGTCAACTAAGAGGTCGAGATCTCAGAGATAACTGGACCGATTTTGATCAAACTAGTCGCAAATGAAAGGTCTCCCCGTCACCCAAAACGTTATTGAATGGTTTTGAGATCGGATGTTTACTATTGAGATATACGAAGTTTTATGTCAAAATTTTCAGTCTTTTGACAGTGCCTGTCACAATTGACCTTGAAAACAGAATATGTTTTCAGACTTAGATTCCGCACGGTAATAGCTATCCAACAAGCCATAGATTGTTCAAATCCGTCCATTTTTAACGGAGATTTCGAAATTTTTGTGTAAACTACTTTTCCCCCTATTCCAGCAGTAGGAGTTTCGAGCGCTGTATGACAAAGAAATGCTTGGGAGCAATGGAAAACACGATTTTTTATACTGTTACATACAATTGTTTCTAAGTACCAAAAAGACTGTGTACAGCATCCTTTTTCATGACATTTAGCCTCGGACCGATTTTAGCACGGCTCGTTTTTGGCAACATAATCGTTCGAATATGACATATATAAACCAGATGATGGCAGAATTTTTTTTTAATTATATTGTTTTATACTACTCACAGGAATAAATGCTGGAAGAACATAACATCCATATACCATTCGAATCAGTTCGTCGAGATCAGCAAATGCGTGTGTGACAAATAATTTCACTCAATTTTCTCGGAAAATTTCTTTTCTACAAATTCAGATTCATACGAAAAGTCGTATGCTCCCAAACAGAGTTCCTGAATTATGTTTGGTTCCGACCTCTGGTTCCGGAACTACAGGATGATATGTGAAACGAAATCAAAATTGTGTAACTCATTCTTCTCGTAGATGGCTGAACCGATCTAAGATTCAAATCAAAAGTTTCAAGATTCTATAAAACATCTTGCTCTTCAGTCAGATCAGGTGATTGGTATAAAAATGTCTATTCCACATAAATTAATCAGGTTTATCGGGTTAGCAGATTTGGATAGTCGATAAAAAGCTTTTTTCAGTTTTAGTGGTATTCCGTTTTCGATTCAGAAGGCACCTAAAAAATTAATTTGTGCTATGATTTCTCAAAGATGTCTTCACTGATTTTCAAATATTTTGAAACAAATGTAAACTATACAGCTACTCAGGTGAATTTATCTGACTTCGGCCATACCGATTTTAGAATTCCGGTTCCAGTATAAAATCGTTTCTCAAAGCTCAATCGTTTTCTCAAAAAAAGCCTAATCAAATTTCAAAAACAAAAATTCAAATTAAAATAAACTTATATACAAAATTAATTAATTTTATACATACATACAAAAATTAATTAACTTCCGGTTCTCGAATTACATGATGATGAATTTTTAAAATTCTAACCGATATAGAAGTTGACAATCCCGAAAAGCTTCAAAGTTGGACTTAAAACTGTTGTAATTTATTCGTCATATGGCCATACGAATCGGTTTGGGTTATGCTGGTTCCTGAATACCGGCTCTGGAAGTACCTTGAATTACCGTAAACTCTAAAGGGGAACTTACATATCATGGCATGTTTAATAGATTATCACACTTCTAGATTCAAATTCAATCCGATTTGCAGTTTTTACATTACAGAGTAATGAGTGATTAAAATCTCAAATTGTCGCTTAAAACGACGGTCATTAAAATAATGTCATGAAAACTTAAACACCGAAGAATATTCATGCAAAAAACACATGCGGATTGATAAAAACAAAGGTATCATCTCACTGCTAGGTGGATTAAACACGTTTTTAATTCATCAATTTGTTAGACACAACTAAAGGTTCCGAAGGCTAAATGGCTCAGTTTAGCATTCGGAACCTTTAGTTGTGTCTAACATATTACATTGTATGAAAATAAAATCCAATTAAAACATCCTTGTTTTCTGCTCAACATCATCCATCGAAGTTAAGCAGTGTGCCTAGGGATGTCGTAATATCGATCGATTAATCCAGTAATCGATTGATAACCCAGATAATGGAGTAACATTTAATCGATTAGTTTAAAACTAATATTCGATTATTGAGCTAATCGAGTAATTAAAAAACTCTCATAGTAATAATCGAATGACTAATCGAGTAATCGATTAATAATCCAGATAATCGAATAAATTTCAATCGATTAGTTTCGAAATAATACTCGATTATTAAATAATCGAGTAATTCGAAATTTCCGACATTCCTAAGTGTGCCTAAAAATATATTGTATTATTGAATTTGAAAAATCCACCGAAGTTAAAATTTTTGTTGTTTTCACATAATCAGGATAATGTTTTCACTTTGAAAAAAAAATGAATACCATTATTTAATAGATTTTAACTCTACTATCACTTTATCAAAAATCTGTGCAAATCTGTATTTTTTGAGAAAAATCTGTAATCTGCATATACAGAATCTTGGTCACAAATTTATTTGAAAAATCTGTAAAATGCAGAATAATTTGTATATGTGGCAACCCTGTTTACAACTCCGAGCATAGGACCAGGGACCTTAAGGTTAAAGCCTCTATGATCGAAACAAAAGAATGTATTTCACATCTAGGGATGTCGCAATATCGATCGATTAATCGATTAATAACCCAGATAATCGAGTAATATTTCATCGATTAACTTAAAACTAATATTCGATTATTGAGCTGATCGAATAATCAAAAAAATCCCATAGTGATAATCGAGTAATCGATTAATAACCCAAATAATCGAATAAATTTCAATCGATTAGTTTCAAAATCATATTTTTTTTTTCATAAATACGTTTATTTCATAGGCAATATACATAAGTTTTTCTTCGCCGTGGCATCCACAATACATAGTAGTTTAAACCTAATACATTTCGAATATCATATTAGTATGTTGGTACTCATTAGTTAATCTAAACACTGTTTTTATCAAGCGAGTTGCTATTTTAAATTACATTAAATAAAATACATTTATTTTGTACATGATCTTATAACTATTTCAGGTTTGTTTGTATCAGTTCACCACTTATATTCAATATCCTATAGTTGGCTATTGGTTGAACTCATGGAAGAGAAAACAGTCTAACATAAAATAAAATTTAAATTGGAACTCCAATGGATTTAATGAAATGGTAAGAAGTTTCATGTAAGGAAGGTCACGACAAGCAAGAATGTCGCGAACTGGGACATTGGATAGTCTACCTTGGGTACGCAAGGAATTTATTAGTTGAGATCTGACATCACGAAACTCCACGCATGTCCAAACGACATGGTCAATATCGCGGTAACCTTTGCCGCAAGCACAATGATTAGTCTCGGAAAGTCCAATTCGAAGGAGATGTGCATCTAACGTGTAGTGATTGGACATGAGTCTGGACATCACACGAATGAAATCTCTACTCACATCCAGTCCCCTGAACCATGCCTTTGTCAATATTTTAGGAATAATTGAGTGCATCCACCGACCCAGATCATCTTTATCCCAAGAAGCTTGCCAACTGGCAAGTGTTCTTTGGCGAGACGCGCTATAGAATTCGTTGAAAGCAATCGGTCTCTCATAAATCTCACCCTCAATAGCACCACGTTTGGCTAAACTATCGGCTCTTTCATTGCCTGGAATGGAGCAATGAGCCGGAACCCAAACTATTGTGATTTGATAATTATTATTCAATATGACGTTCAGGCACTGTTTTATTTTGCCCAAGAAAAAAGGTTCATTTTGGCAAGCAGCGTTTGAGCGAATAGCTTCAATTGCACTCAGACTATCTGTGAAAAGGAAATAATGATTTGGAGATAATGTGACGATTACACTCAAACTATAATGAACTGCTGCTAACTCTGCTATATAAACAGATGCAGGTTCTTGAAGCTTAAATGAGACCGAAACATTATTGTTGAATATACCAAACCCAGTAGCCTCTTCAATTCGTGATCCGTCCGTATAAAATATTTTCTCAGAGTCAATATGCCTGAACTTACTTGTAAATATTTTTGGGATTTCCATCGAGCGTAGGTGTTCCGGGATTCCACGCACTTCGCGCTGCATGGATGTGTCGAAAAATAAAGTTGAGTCAGGGACATTTAGGAGGCTGACACGGATAGGAATATATCTTGAAGGGTTGATTTCCTGTGACATATGGTTAAAATATACTGTCATGAATCTTGTTTGAGATTGAAGCTCAACTAGCCTTTCGAAGTTATTAATAACCAGGGGATTCAGTACCTCACATCTTATTAGCAGTCGCGATGAAAGCTCCCAAAAACGATCTTTCAATGGAAGAACTCCCGCCAGAACTTCAAGACTCATTGTATGTGTCGAATGCATGCACCCTAATGCAATTCGCAAACAACGATATTGAATTCGCTCTAATTTGATAATATGAGAGTTTGCAGCGGAACGAAAGCAAACGCATCCATATTCCATAACTGAAAGTATCGTTGTCTGATATTTTATTAGATCTTCCGGATGAGCACCCCACCAAGATCCTGTTATTGTTCGAAGAAAATTTACTCTTTGTTGGCATTTTGTTATCAGAAACCTAATGTGTTCTCCCCATGTGCATTTGGAATCAAACCACACCCCAAGGTATTTGAATGTCAAAACCTGTTGGATCATTCTTCCCATCATATGAAGCTGAAGCTGCGCGGGATCATGCTTTCGTGAAAAGACGACCAGCCAAGGGGAGAGTCGCTTAACACAAACTACATTGTGCCTCTAAAAAAACACGTGATATACTGTGAGTCTAAGTGTGCTACGCTGTTCCCCATGAAACAGCTACTTGTCAAAACTGAGCCCTTTGTGTGCCGTAACTGTGCAACTGTATGAAAACGAAAGTGCCAATATTGATAAATGCGCCAACGCATTGTGTTAATGTGAGATTGGCACATTGTTCTAAGCGTCCTCCCCTTGCGACCAGCTCTGTTTTCTCCGCAGAGAATTCGATACCCAGATGAACAGCCCAAACGGACAAGTTATCTAAGGTATCTTGCAATGGTTTTTGCAGATCAATAGCTTTGGGTCCAGTAACTGAAACCACGCCATCATCTGCCAGTTGTCTTAGTGTACATGGGGTTACTAGACAGCTGTCAATGTCATTCACGTAAAAATTATAAAGGAGCGGACTGAGGCATGATCCTTGCGGTAGACCCATGTAGCTAATTCTGAATGTTGCCAAATCGCCATGTGAAAAATGCATGCGTTTCTCTGACAAAAGGTTGTGCAAATAATTATTTATAACCGGTGGAAGTCCATGTTGGTGGAGCTTGTCTGAAAGAACATCAATGGAAATTGAATCAAATGCTCCTTTAATGTCTAAAAATACAGATGCCATTTGTTGCTTTTGAGCGAGGGCAATTTGGATGTCAGACGAAAGTAATGCAAGGCAGTCATTCGTCCCTTTATTTCTACGGAAGCCAAACTGAGTATCAGAATAGAGATGAGCAATTCGCTCCTGAGCTGTTCCAGTGAATCGAATCATTGAAGTGAGCTGACAGCTCACAGCTCTTTTCAAAAGAACCGCAGCTCACCAGCTCACTCATTTGCTACCCAGTTCACTGCATTATGACGAAGGGAACACGCTACGAGCTGATCGGATCTTCGGCTCTTTAAGAGATTCAATTTAGTCGACATCAATTAAAGATAAGTTAATTCGCATTGCATTCATTGCATCATTGCAAATCAATGATTCAATTTCGATCATGCATATGAAAGAAAACCGGTGCATAAGAAAAACGGCGCACAAAATGAACCTTAAGTTTAAACTAAAAGAGCTGATGAGCTGATACATCGAATCGATTCACTTTGGTGAGCTGATCGGTTCGGAGCTGTTCACCAAAATGAGCTGTTTTGCACACCTCTATATCAGAATAGTTTCAAAATTATACTCGATTATTAAATAATCGAGTAATTCTAAACATCCCTAATTTCACATCCTTATGAGCTGTTTCGCACACCTCTACATCCTATCGGGGAAATGTCGGCTCGAAAATGCCTTTTTTGATGTTCCTTCGCTCTGTTCCTATAGCGATACATAATGTAAACATAAACTTTTTTAAGTCGACGCGGTTGCAGGGTTGCCACATTGAAATCTGCATTTTTCAAAAGAAAAATCTGTAAATCTGTATGGGGAGCTCAAAAACCTGTATTGAAAATCTGTATAAAGAAGTGATAAGAAATCGAAGCACAACGGAATGAAAAAGTCTTTAGACCCCAACTTTAAAGAAACCAAAACTTTTCTTAGTCTGAATTTTATGATGTAGTTGAAAAAAAAAACGCTAAAAGTTGTTTTTGCGTTTGAGCTTCTTGAAATAATGATATGACGAAAAACTTTTAAAATCCAATCTGAAAGTGAGAACTTAATCTGATTATTTTCACTTTTGTTCATTAGGTATAATGCAATTTGCAATCTTTCTTCTTTACTACCTTAGGCCATTATCGTTCCATCTTATCAGAAGCAATTTTTGAAAGCAAAAGCAATTTTTGAAAGCAAAAGCAATTACGCTACACTAGTTGTAAATAAAAGTAAGCATAAACAAATCTTTATTAGCAGATAGAACATCTGTGTTTACTGTCCTTAACATACTCTTTTATATAAGTTTTATCCTCTTTTTAGAATTAACACACAACCATTATTTAATATATTTTAACTCGATCATTATTCAATTTTTAATCCACGCTATCAAAAATCTGTACAAATCTGTATTTTTTGCCAAAAATCTGTAATCTGTATATACAGAATCTTGGTCACAAATTTATCTGAAAAATCTGCAAAATGCAGATTAATCTGTATATGTGGCAACCCTGCGCGGTTGATGCAAATGGTGCAGTTCCAAAATGGACCAGTTTCTGATTGGCTGATTTTGATGTTGCTACCTGGACATTGTGAAAAGAAAAAACTTTTGCAGGGTACGCGAGCAATGATGCCAAGTATAAAGAAAATCAGAAAACAAATTTATTAAAATGTATAATTTTAGCTCACCAATGAAAATGAAAATTTTCGCAGAATGTTTCACTTTTTTTCAATCTCATTGGTAATAAATGTTTATAGTGGCAGGACTGTGTAATTAAAATATGCATCAAGCCGTTTTTCTTTTTAGTGAATTAAAGTGTAACCAAAAAAGATTTTTTAAATTAGTGTAAACTCGAAAGTGTGTTTAATTTTACGAGAAGAACGAACTGTTGTGTTCCACACTGTGGTCGCATTAAGCATTTCTATCCAAACCTGACTTTTTCCGGTTTCCAAAAGATCCGGTAATACGTCAACAATGGATTCGATTTTGCGTTCAACATGAGATATTTCGTGTTTTGTCATCAAAGCTCAATTAATTGTTTTTAAACATTAGTATATAATAAAGAAATGCATTCACCAAAACATTTTTCATGTTTATTTCAAATCAAAAACATAAAGTCTAAAAATTTAAATATAATATTTTTTTTCCTAGCATAGTTATTACAAAATCTGTAAATATGGCTACACTGTAGCCGATACGTTGGTATTTATTCCACAGGGCGAAAATGACGAGAAGGATGATTCGGAAGGAAGAATAAGAAGCCAGTTGTCAGGTCTTGTCTTAGGACAAATCCAGATACATTTTTGAGTTTTGACAGAATTTTGAAAAAATAACCTGGCAATTCTGGCCACCACTGAACTGGACCAACTGTACCGGAAAGCAGGGTTGCCACATATACAGATTAATCTGTATTTTACAGATTTTTCAGATAAATTTGTGACCAAGATTCTATATATACAGATTACAGATTTTTGGTAAGAAATAAAGATTTCTACAGATTTTTGAGAGAGTGGTTTAAAAATTGAATAATGATCGAGTTAAAATATATTGTATCATGGTACTGTTGTTTCTCGAAGTAAAACCATTATCCTGATTTCGTGTTAATTCTTAAAAGAGGGTAAAACTTACTTAAATAGGAACACCAAGAACAGTAATCACAGATGTCCTATCTGCTAATAAGGATTTTTCTATGCTCACTTTATCATTTCGAAAGGCTCAAACTCAAAAATATCTTCCAGCCATTTTCCAACTACATCGTAAAATTCAAACCAAGAAAGACTTTTTCATTCGATTCTGCTTCGATTTCTTACCACATTCTACATACAGATTTTTGATCTCCTGATACAGATGTACAGATTTTTCATCTGAAAAAATGGAAATTTTCCACACAATGCATGCTAGATCTCCGATGATTGTTTGGCGCATATCGAGTTATGCAATGCTGCTGCCCGCTGGAGAACAAAATATGAATACTAGATTATTATTAAAACCGTTTGGCGCCAAACGAGCTGATTTGTGCAAAAATTTCACTGAGCCTACTTGATTCACGTGTTTCTTTATTTCGAATCACATGTTCAATTAGGTAAGGGCGCCAAATGAACAGCATACAGGTTTCCATTTTCCGATATATAAATTAGGGTTCAATACCGTGAAGTCAAATTATAAAACGACTATAAGATGATTAACGTTTTTTATGATAAGTTGTTTTCTTAAAATTACAGAAATGGGAATTGTATCTTCTTGATAGATATAATTATTGCTTTCACAATGCACTGAGACAACAGGTTCAGCACACCTCAGTTTCCACTTCAAATTAAGACCGTTAGCTCAAACACCAAAACTGTTCGGCTCTCTACCTTTTGGAACGATTCCATTCGAATTAGAAGGATGATTTCTGTTTTTTTCGGCTTAAATCTTTCATAAGCATTTCCCGTGCTATACCTCTTAAGGATTTTTTGGACGGGATTTTGTGTAATTTTTTCTCGAAACGACCTCTATATTTCGTCAATTGCTTCAAATTGCAAGCTCGGTTATTTATTTGAGTCCAAATGTCTTCAATTGGCCCAAACGCGATTCGAATTAACTATGAAGAGTTTCGTCCAATGTACTCGAACCATCCCGTTTGCCTTCTGTTTTTAAATTACATCGAATGAACCGAGATTTGGGAACTCATCGACATGTTTTACCTATTCGAATGATTCACTCTCTTGCTCATAAACCGTCAAACTGATTTTGGTTGTATTTTGCTTGAATCATTTGGGACTTTTAAGAGTAGGAAAAAACTGCTTTAAAGTGCGAAGTGTACGTGTGTACCTGAATTGGGGAAAAATGTTGAGATCGAGAACAAATGCAGAAAGTACAAAACCAAGTACAGAAATGAGGGAAACAAGTGTAGGAAGTACTGGCACAATTGAGTGCGGAACAAGGTACAGAATGTGCATATGGTACAGATATAAGTACAGAAGTTACAGGATCAAATACAGAAAATACTGGAGCAGGAATAGAGCGTACAGGAACAAATTCTGAAACAAGCACAGAAAGTACAGAAACAAGCACACAAAGTACAAAATAAAGTGCAGAAAATCGAGGAACAAGTACAGACAAAGGTTTAAAGTTAAAAAGGTAATCGCAAATGTTGTCGATGCAGCAATTTTTAATGGCAAATTAGAAGAAGAGAAAGTTTTCATTCCTTGCATTCCAATGATGCCCACTGATATGTCATTTCACTCTGAACGTCATTTTCTCATCCATTTAACTTTTCCGTTACCGTCAATAATCGTTATGAGTGTGTAGTGTGAATTTAGAGTTTTTTTCGGATGGTAAATTGTTCGCTGCCTGTTTGCGTTTCGGCAAACCATCGGTTTTATATATTTTGTCCTGTTGTCCGCGATATAAAAAGGTTGGGGCCTCTATCATAGAGCATTATAATGATACTTTTCTTCAATAATCATTTAAATTGATAAGTAGTTTTGATAGTCTACATCTAATCTAATATTATTGCGCTACGAAGTGTGCAGGGGTCCGCTAGAAAAGTATAATACGCTAAACTGAGTTGGCGGGAGCAAAAGAGGTCGCGACAATTTCAAAAGTCTGTAAAGTTTAACGAAACTCGATTTTCAAAAGTCTGCACAACAAAACATGTCTGCAGCACTATGAAATCTGCAGATTTACAGATCTGGCATCTTTGATATCTGTATTCCTAAGATTAATAAGAAAGACTTTTTTATTTGTTTTCAACACATTTCCATAGTTTATGCAGGATTTCTGCAAAGGCTTAGTTATTTGCTTGTTCTATATATCCTAAAAAATTTGAAGATTTGAAGTTATGTATTGAAGAATTTACTCAGCATGGTCAGCACAAGATAGCGTGGTGGTAATTCTTTTGTCATATTCTATGTATTTAGCACATTTTCGTACGTTTTTCACTTCCCGTATATTTAATAATGTTATCTGACACAGTTCGATCAGGGTAAAGTGTTATAATATGTCCCCTTAAGAAAACACAGATATTTCTACATGTGCCGAAATATTTTCTTCGAGAATGTAGGTATTTCGTTGCAATACGCCTGAGGAACATAATTTTCAATGATTTCGGTAGAAGTGATGAGAATTGATTGATATGAACACATTTTCCAAAACGACCATGTTCTCAGTTTTTTCGCTTGCCGTAGGCATAATTCCCCAGCAACCTTATAATATGCCTCACAACAATGATGCCATATGTCCCTTGAAATGTCGATATAGAAGAAAAGCAGATAAAGAAGATATTCTTCGCATATACTGGTTATTTTTACATAAATCATTGTACAACACAACCAGTAATAATCGCTTCCCAGAAACATTCTATGGCATTCTGGTTGACGAGGAGACATTGCATTTGGGAATAGTTTGAGAAAATCGGCCCAACCATCTCTGACATCTCACCGACTTTGTTCCGTACATACACACAGACATTTGCTTAATAATCAAATTAAAATAACGCATATTTTTTGCAATATAATTTGCACGTCACAAAAATCTCTACCACGTATCAAACACAGATAAAGCTTCGATAGAGTTCTGGAATTGAACTACCAGCCTCAGTATGAGTTCTGAGTATCATCACTGTACATGATGACGTAGCGATCGTTTGATTACATTGTTCAGTAATACATGCGGCATAATGAGTCATATGAACGATCGGTAAACAATTGCTTGATAGTCCAGTCACGGTGAAGCATTTACAAGCGTATTTACTGCCAGACTATCTTTTTCGGCAACTCGTATAAAGTTACGGATGAGTGGGATCAATTGTATGTCAGACAACGCATGGCTTGCTACAAACCGCGTTTTTTTTGTTAGTAAACAATGCTCGATCCCTAGAATAAATGAACTTTTGTTTTTGTGTTATTCTGTGTGAAGTTGATCAATCAAGGAAGTCAGGTTGGTATCCCAAACTAATGTCGGTTTATCAAACACATACATGCAGGCCAGGAGTTTGCCGGTTTGCACTTCCAGTTGTTGCAATGAGATCTGATTGCATGTGAGTGCAACGCATGAGTCGTACGCAGCAGCAGTCATCACAGATATCCCTTGTAATCGGAGGCTGGCGTGCATGCCTAATGCGAAGGGCAACATTGTTACTTTTTAATCGTTCCGTTTCCCTATATAGGTTACATAACAGACACAATTACGCGGTTCAATATTTAGTACGCCTGGGGGTATGCGCTATTTCAGTGTCAAACGCACTCGGCGGTGTTAGTGTTAGGCACGTTAGCCTGCAATCTCGACGATACGGGTACAATATCGAGGCGATCTGCTCCTAAAAAGTCATTCCCGACCGGGCTGTTCGTTCAGTTGCTTCTAAGCTTTCGCGCATTGTTTACGTTTTCGCGACATTTTCCCCCCGCAACGGAAAGTGATTAGGTAGCTGGGCGCGCAAAGCGTGGTCTAACGAAAATGCTTCTGGCAGTAGTTGCGCTTGTGTGGATTGTTGGGCTCGGCATCTATTTGCATCGAAAGTTTGCCGATGCCCTGTATTATGCGGCCAAAATCGGAGGACCCAAAGGTTATCCGTTGATCGGAAATGCACTGCGGTTCGTTAACAAAACTCCCGCCGGTAAGTGTGCAGGCAGGTGGAGATGAGTAACTGAGTTTATGCAGATCATAAATTTTGCACACTAAAGTCTGCGAATATCCTGTGCATAACAAAAACTAGCAGCACTGAAGTCTTTTATATGCGGTTGTTAAGGTGGATTGATATATTTTTTTCCGGTATTCGTGTAGAGTTCCGAAGTTAGGAGTTTTATAGATCCTGAAGATTTTGAATCTATATAAACATTTGCCAAATTATTCCGTTTTTATGTGAATTTTTATACAATTCATTTCTGTTTTTCTTCAAGTGATGCGCGTTTCAGAAACTTGTGATTTAGTATTATAGTGATTTTAAAAATTATCTCATTATGCGGTTCGTAATACCCACATGAAAATAAACTTGACTGTAGAATAATTATTAGCGTGAACGTTGAACTTGATAACTCGGAAAAGATAAGGTTCTGTAGCTTCGGCGGATTAGCTGATTATTTTTAAGTCCGTAAAACAACTGCGAAGTTAGCTAGGCTCAGATTTTTTATAGCTATTAATTAAATTCTCTGTGGTGGCACGTTTGAATGTCAACGTTTTTTTATTCCGCTGCAACGTCTGTGTTGTTAATCTTCCGCTTCTTTGAATTCATAAACAGCAATGTTTATAATTCATTGCGAAACTTGGTTTAATCCACCTAGTGCAGTCGGGAACCTTTTGAGACGAAAGCGCCAAAAACACTTTTTAAAAAGTCACAGACACAACTATAAATAGTGCTTGAATAAATATTGCTTTTTATGAAAAAATAATTAAATCCAAATAACTCAAAGTGGATGTCGTTACTGTTTGTTTTTGTTAGAATGTTTTTTTTTTACTTTGAATTGCTGAAATCTCTCATCAAATTCATCTTTAATTTTTTATTTAACAGTACTAAAGTAATTCGTGTCAACAGATTCACTGGCTTCATCGCAATATTATCTTAGAAATATATATTAGCCTAGGTTGGTGGTTCAATGCATAGGGCGCTGGTCTTCACAATCCAAATGTCGTACGTTCGACCGCCGACCTGGAAGGATTCTTATTGTCAGTAGGATCGTAGCACCAGTCATGCAATGGTTCTGTATGCTAACAATCGGCTGCGAAGTCTGTTGAAACAGAAGGGCCAAATTTCACAAAAGGAATGTAAAGCTACACTGAAAATCATTCCTACCTATTTTTACCTTTTTTATAAATATAAAAAATAGGTATAGAATTCGCTCAAACTTTAGAAAAATTTTCCGAAGCCCGGAGGGCCGAATGTCATATACCAATCGATTCAGCTCGACAAACTGAACAAATGTCCGTGTGTGTATGTGTGTGTATCTGTATGTGTGTTGTCAACTAAGAGGTCGAGATCTCAGAGATGGTTGGACCGATTTTGATCAAACTTGTCGCAAAAGAAAGGTCTCCTCGTCACCCTGAACGCTATTGAATGGTTTTGAGATCGGATGTTTACTTTTTGAGTTATACGAAATTTTATGTCAAAATTTTCAGACTTAGATTCTGCACGGTAATACCTATTCAACAAGCCATAGATTGTTATAATCCGTCCATTTTTAACGGAGATATCGAAATTTTTGTGTAAGTGACTTTTTCCCCTATTCCAGCAGTAGAAGTTTTGAGCGCTGTCTGGCAAAGAAATGCTTGGGAGCAACGGAAAACACGAGACCAAAAGACTGTGTACAGCATGATATGTTGCCTCGGACCGATTTTAGCACGGTTCGTTTTTGGCAACATGATCGTTCGAATATGACATGTAAACCAGATGATGGCAGAATTTTTGAGTTGAAAGCAATTCCATGATTATATTTATTTGAACTACTAACAGCAATAAATCCTGGAAGAACATAACACCCATATACCATTCGAATCAGTTCGTCGAGATCAGCTAATGCGTGTGTGACAAATAATTTCACTCAATTTTTTTCGGAGATGACTCAGCCGTTTTCTACAAACTCAGATTCATATGAAAAGTCGTATACTCCCAAACAAGGTTCCTGAATTATGTTTGGTTCCGACCTCTGGTTCCGGAACTACAGGATGATATGTGAAACGAAATTAAAACAGTGTAACTCATTTTTCTCGTAGATGGCTGAACCGATCTAAGATTCAAATGAAATCTAAGAATCAATTAAGAATTAACCACACACACACATACACACACAAGCGCGCGCATTAGCTCAGTTCGTCGAGCTGAATCGATTGGTATTTGACACTCGACTCTCCGGACCTCGGATTTTTTTTCTAAATTTTAAGCAAATTCTATACCTACCTTATGATAAAATGAGAACCGGAATTTTCATTTCAAAATTCCCGTGCTTGTCCAATCGGTAAACTTTTATTCTCTCAACGTTGGCAACACTTTTATACACATTCTGTCAAATTTTGACGCATATCGTACGATTAGTTTTTGTTTGGCGTCTATACAAAGAAGTTGAAAAATTTTCGTGTGGCGATTTTGGATGAAAATTTAGAACAACGGCTCGCCTTCGAAGTGCCATCCGGTCGATTGTTGTGCGGTTTCGACGTCATATTCATAGATCCACACCTCACACCAGTTATGATGCATTCGATGAATGTGGGGTCAATATCTGCGTTGGAAATCATCTCTTTGGCCACATCAACACGACGCTGTTTTTGAATGAAATTCAGCTTTTTTGGCACCAGCCGAGAAGCGACGCGTTTCAAACCCAAAACATCAGTTAAAATGTGTTCGGCTGATCCATAAGAGATGCCCAACAACACAGCAATCTCTCTAATCGGTACAGAACGATTTTGCAACACGATTTGCTTTGCCGATTCAATGTTTTCTTCAGTAACAGATGTTGTTGGGCGGCCAGGGATCTCATCATGATCCAAGCTTGTACGACCACCTGTGAAGCGTTTATACCACTCGTATGCCTGAGTTTTTCCTAGACACGATTCACCAAAGGCCTTGTCTAACATTTTCAACGTTTCGAAACACTTAAATCCATTTGCAACACAAAATATGATGCACGCACGTTGTTCTAAATTTTCATCATAAAAATCGCCACACGAAAATTTTTCTTCGTCTATACAAACGCCAAACAAAAACTAATCGCACGATATGCGTCAAAATTTGACAGAATGTGTATAAAAGTGTTGCCAAAGTTGAGAGAATAAAAGTTTACCGATTGGACAAGCGCGGGAATTTTAAAATGAAAATTCCGGTTCTTTTTTTTATCATAAGGTATATATTATATTTATAAAATATGGGTATAGATAAATTCGCTTTCCAATTTAGGAAACATTTTCGACAGAAGTTTATCAGCAGAGATGTCCATCTCCTCTGTGTGACGAAGAGCAAGTAAAATTTCTCCCCTCGCACTGACAACTTCAACGAGAGCTCTTCTCTTTCACATATATACACCACTGTTGTATAAAGTGTGCACGCATGATGAGTGCGTTTGTTTATTTCCTTTTACCTCTTCCACTGAATCGCACCAAAGTGCTAGAGCATTAGCTAATAAATTCTCTGAGGTGGATGCAGATACTTTCACAGAGGTGTACACGCCGGTGAACACTCTGCTGTATGGTTTGCGTAGAAGAAGCGTGGACACGCAAAATCAACAAAATAAAACAATTTATCGTAAAATTTTCGGCTTTCCTTGCAAATTTTTCATAGCAAGGCCAGATCTACTCTCTATTAATTGAAGTTCACAGAAGTGTTCGCTCACCATCACGCGTGGTCACTTGGGTGTATTTAGACGAGAGCGCGTGTGAGCGATTCATGCGAAGAGAATGTGTTTCACTCGCGCCAGCTGCTTTAACCACGAGCACACACTCAAATGCTGTCTATCCGACACCGAGAAGAAGTGCGCTTTCCTCTTTGTGCGATGCTTCGTTTTTTGCATCCTCGGTGTGGACAAGAATCTGACGCCAGCGTGTATCACTCTGGTGAAATGCCATCTCTGTTTATCAGTTCGTCAGGTTTCTGAATATTTACTAATCGATTCGCCTTAAAGCCTGACCACTATTTTACAAAATTACATCACCATTAAACGTTGGATGACTTCACAATTACCGTGTTCACATTTCACTTGCTTAATTGACGACTGAAAACTCTTAAAATTACCCGCTAGACAATAAAAATCTGCTTAGCGGTTCAAATTGAGCTGCCGAGTTTTGAATTCAGCAGTTCGATTTGAACTTCAATGCACTGATGAGTCAAAGACGAAACGTAAATATATTGAAAACGGTTATGTGCCGTAGCATAAAATTTGGGTAATGAATGAATAAAAATCTTCAAAAAATATTAGATGCAAGTTCGCACTTAATTTACTTCATTGAGCTTTGTTTTCATCTCATTTCGTATCGCAAGGTTGCCAAGTTTTCTTAAAATCTTATGAAAAAAATCTTCACTTCTTTAGATTACCATCAACAAGTGTTTTTTGGTATCCGTAATATTTAATTATATTTTTGAAATTTATATTTCAATAAAACTGTTTCGGTTTCGAATATTACTAGAAAGTGTATGTTAAGCACTAATGAAATGACCATTATTGCAAATCTAGCACTAGTTTCATTCCAATGTATGTTAACATAACACATAATCCAGATAAACCTTGCAGTAAAAATATAAATGTAAAACGAAAACGACCAAATAATTTTTGAAAGTCGAATTGGTTATTAACCTATTCTAAAAATACCGTGTGTTGTCTTACATTTGGCAGTCGGCCTTTTTAAGATGAATTCTGATATTTTGGATTTGAAAGTGTAATAGTGCATTATTTTGTTTTATTTGATACAGCAATTGCTATTTAGTAGGATGAATGTAGGACCAAAGATAGGATGGATAAAAATCCATTGAGATGAAATTAGAAACAGAGTAGTGAACATTTCAGAAGCGTTTTCCGCTGTTTTTGCCTTTCTCTATAGAAAGGTATTAGAATTGCTGGAAAAACAGACTTTTGAACGGAGCCTCGGAGACCCATAGTGTTATATACGATTCGACTCAGTTCGACGAGATCGGAAAATGTATGTGTGTGTGCACCGATTTTAACAAACTTAACTCGTTTGAAAGCTACTGTGACAATATTTTGGGATCACCTCTAATTTTGTAAAGCGCTATTGTTCAAAAGTTTAAGCACCTCGAAAAAAATCCTCAAGCGAAATTTGAGCTAAATCGAGGATTAGATTTAGTGTTATCTCAAAACTATCTTTTTAAAAAAAATCGACTTCCTGGGACTTTTAGAAGTCCCAGAAATTTTTTTTTTTTCGAAATGACACTAAATCACTTTTGACATCAAAAATGTTTTTTCGATTTCGGAAATTTCATGTAATTTCCAAGAAATGTGAACCGATTGTGAATGTGGGGCGAGTCGAATTAAGCAGAAATATGAAATAATCATGGTGATTTTAGTACTTAAATTGGGTTTTTGAGGTAACGTCCTTTAAAATTTGATGAAATAGGAAGCCGTTATCCGACATATCTTTTTTTAGTAGTAATAATCTCGGACTATCGTATTTCGATGCTTTTCCGAATTCAAACAGTGGTTTCAGAAAAAAATTGAAGCTGTGCATGAAGAACCGACGAACCAAACCGCCTAAGAAGAATAATTTTTCTTCTGCAGAAAGCTCGCTCTCACCCAACGTTTGACGCGACTCTTTAGAAGTTCCAAATCGAAACATATTTTCCTTTCTCCTCACACAATTAATATTCTCCAGTGGTAACGTGCTGCATTGCGAAATTGACAAGATTCAAAATTGACGTCGAATTCCGTCAAAAGCTAACACACTGTTCGGAATCTCGGTAAACGCATTAACTGATTTCGGTATACTTGTTATTTACTATCAAGTTTCACAAGTTATTATTCGAAATATGGAATCTCGTAAAATAACATTTTGAATTTCTAAACCATAAGTAAATTTTCGTTTTGCTGATTTAGTTCGGTATTTTTTTTTATCGAGCTCGAGAATCGGTGTGAATGTGGAAAACCCCTTTCATTATTGCGTGTTTAGTGCAATCAAGTCTAATTGTTGTAAGCAGTGGGATCCAAATTCGTCACGAGCTCGAGTCAGTAGGTCAGAAAATAAGGTAAACCACATATCGTATGTTTGAGGCTCGATCAGAAATCGTTTAAGTATCAGTAGAATCATGGCATGCAATTGTTCTATGAACTTATAAGTCGCTGGGAAGTTTTTTTTTAAACAGAATGTAAAGTTCAGTTTTGGAATGTAGTACCTTAACTTCGATTTAAGGCAGTCGACGCTACTGGAATACTTGATAACATGAACAAAAATGCAAGAAATTCATCAACAATTCATCGTTGTCGTAGAAACAGCCGTAAATTATTGCGAAGGGTACTACACTCCGATGCGGAACGTGACTTTCTGTTTCAATAGACATGAATGTCCGTCCTTAGGATATTGGTCTATTGAATAGCTAATACTACGATCCTACTAACACCACAGAGAACAGACATCTTATCTAGTGCAAACTTAAAAAAAAACTATGTAAAGCATACAAGTTAAAATTCGTTAAAAATCATCGTTGTGTTCGATTTTGCACACATGAATTATCATTGCATACAAGAACCCTTGAAAACAATTGCTGGGTTGCTCAAAACGCCTCTATAGGCGAATGGCTATTTAGTGATCACTTTGCCAAATAAACGTTAAATTTCGAATACTCATCTATTTTTTCTATGCTAACACTAAGAACACAAAGAACGACATCCATGTAGAGAAATTTAACAGTTGTTCGGCAAACAATCGCTAATGGACTCTTGCGTTCGAGTTTGCATACAATGGTACTTACAAATCGTGCACAATGTAGATTTCAACGAGTTTTCATTTGTATTGTTTACACAGATTTTAAGAAATAAAAGTTTGTACAAGCTTGGACGTCTGTGCTCTGTGATTTCACGTCGATTAAAATTTTCTACTTGTGTAATGTGGTTGTTAGAAGACAATAATTGTCATACAATAAACCTTTCGTTTCGCGTTGCATAATATGACCCTTGGTATGGATGCGTACTGGGTTGAATTCTAAATCGGGGAAGGCAAATTTTATCTTGTACAGGCGAATCAGACTAAGAGTCCAAGTGTTACATAACGCGTCACTTGGCACGTTTTGAATCATGGGCTAGTTAAACATGAAACAATGTTTTAAAACTCTATTCGTAATCACGAAAATATCGTAATACTTTCTAATGCGTCCAATTCTATTTTCTCTTTATCTTCGCAGACTTCTTTCTAGCGATCAGTGACGTCATTAAGGAATCGGGGAAATGCTTCCGCCTCTGGCTGGGGCCAGATTTGCTGATCATCGTGACCGACGCCAAGGTCGCCGAGGTAATTATTTTTACAGTGCGCACTGGCTGTGGGTTGACAGTGTTAGACAGATGTAATGTTAATTACGAAAACCAGTTATCCCGCGACGGTTAGTGTTGCAGTACTGATCAATGTCAACGACCAAGGGTGTATCTTATCGAGACTGATCGTGTCGAAGCACTCACATGTTTTATTTTTCTATTTCTTACAAAGTTTGTTTCAATTGATTTCGTTTGTAATGTAATGTAATGATACTAAAGGAGTTATAAATCTTCCTCCTCTAGACTATTAGCAACGCTAATAGTCTACGCTAATTCTAGAAGAATTTCTGGATGATAGTGAGCTAGAGTTCTTTTAAATGATACTGTATTACTCAGTGCAAAACATTTACAGCTTATATTCACAATTTCTAAAATGTTATTCGACACTCACGCAAGAACAATTTTTTTTCCAATTACACGTTTCATGCATTTCTATGATATTTGGCATCAAACCAAAAAAAAAATTAGATTTCGGAAAAAAAATTTGAAGCCGCAGTCATTTTTTTCAAAATATTTTTTTTTGAAATTACACCAGATCTGGACGTTTCATCCATTTCTAAGACATTGGGCATAAAAATTTTTCTTTAAGTTGCGGTTATTTTCTACGCGGAAAGCCAGTTTTTTCCAATTTATTTTTGAGATTCGATTCCGCAAATCTCAAATTTTTCTAAGCCCCAAAATCGTTTTTTGCCTTTCTCTATGGAAAGGTATTATAATTGCTGGAAAAAAAACGGACTTTTGAATGGAGCCTCGGAGGCCCATAGTATTTTATACCATTCGACTCAGTTTCGGCGAGATCGGAAAATGTATGTGTGTGTGTGCGCTCAATTTTCTCATAGATGGCTGAACCAATTTTAACAAAATCATGCTCGTTTGAAAGCTATTGTTAGGCCATTGTTCAAGTTCGAAGACCAAATGGCTGTGACTTTTGATTCCGGAGATATAATGGTATAAGTGACGTAACCGACAAAACACACTTCAATAAAAGTCCCCATACAAAATTTGAGCAGAATCAGATATGAGTAAGAGGTGCTGCCCGACGGTTAGGGTTTGAAAATTTTCGATCTTGAGCAATTCCAGAAATGCTTAGCAGATCATCAGACTCGACCTTCTCCGATTTGGATGAAACTTTGCACATGGCTTCAGTATGGCAAACCATGAGTTTTGAAAAGATTGAGAGGTCCATCCGACTCACGACTGTTTTTGTTAAAAGGGCGTATGTATTTTTTGCATATCCCGAAAATTGCATTTTTCAAATCGTTGTAACGGAAACAGAGATGCCAAATATTTTCATAGAAAATCTTTATTGCTTTGCATAAAAAATCTGTATTAATCTGTATTCACAATTAAATGAAATTCTTACAACAAAATAATGCTAAAAGATGTTATTCCAATAGATTGTGGTAGTACGATGGTAGATTCAATCAGTCATTGCCGCACTCACAAGAATATCCAACGACGAAATGTCATAGTTTTTTTTTATCAACAACAATTGAATTGTAATTCCATATATTTATCTAGTTTGAAAATGTTGACTTCATAATTTGACTTGGAATTTGAACACCCAACATGCAACGTCAAGTCAGGTCATACAACTCTCAGTTTGACAGTAAAGTTTCATGATGCCATTACATCCTTGAATATCAAACCATGTGTACGCCGTAATGTCAACACATTCGAATAACCACAACTCTGGGCCAAAGGCGTATTCTGTTTGTCGGTCCTACAAAATTTAATGCACTTCCTCTTGACATACAACAAATCAACATCCGTACCGTATTCAAATCTAGATTGAAGCACTACTGACAAAGACTGAATGAAATTTTTATACAATAAGCGTAAAGTTTAAACAATCGTAATCTATTTGTATATCAATGTTAGTTAAACGTCAACAGTATTCTATTATTCAATTTTAGATATTAAACGTGGATCTCTTAAGAGGAAACTTATTTCCACTGGGATTCCACACCAATAAATTAGTTAATTGCACATCTTAGAATAGATTGTTTTAATCTCAGTTCTTCTTGTTTTTCTTTGTTAGTATTAAAATTTTGCCAGTGTTAATGAACTGAGATTAGTTGCGTCCATTACCAGGGGGCTCATTGTTGAGCTTTTTGGTGTGGGGGAGTGTGGTGGGCAATTAAAAAAAAATAGTTCAAATTATAATATAAATGGATTTCACAAGAGATTTCCATATTAAATTTTGGATTTTCCGTTGATTGATAGACTTTTATCTTGTCAAATACGAAAAGACTACTAGCTCATTCAGAAAAGTAAAGTTTTTCTTTCTTACTATTTGTGAGATCTGTATAAATCTGTATTAAATTAAGGAAATCTGTATAAAATCTGTACTCTGTATTAAATCTGTATGAGCCTGTAAAAATCTGTATAATACAGATAAATCTGTATAAATGGCATCTCTGCTCGGAAACCGTTAATTGTACAAAAATGGCGTTCAGGAAGAAGTTGAAGGGAATTAAATGGGCACTCTAAAAAATATACAATAAAAAAAATTTGTCTCCGAGGCTCCGTTCGAAAGTCGGTTTTTCCAGCAATTCTAATACCTTTCTATAGAGAAAGGCAAAAAGCCTTCTCAGTTCACTTAGTGGAATTTTCATATATCTTGAAAAATCACTATAGGTACATGAAATTTCCGAAATCGAAAAAAAATTTTGAAGCCAAGAATTGCATAAAACGTCGAGATTTAGTGTCATTTCGAAAATTTTTTTTTTTTAATCGACTTTTTGGGAAGTTGATTTTTTCCAATAAAAATTTTTTTGAGATGACACTAAATTTCGATGTTTCATGCAGTTTTAAGAGTTTCGGCATCAAAAAAATTTTCGATTTCGGAAATTTCATGTACTCCCCCCTATGGTGCTTTTTCAAGATCGAAAATTGTCAAACCTTTACCCCTTACGCATGTCCGATTTAGCTCAAATTTTGCATGAAGGCTATTTTCGAGGTGCCTAAACTTTTTAGCACTAGAGCTTAACGAAAATAGAGGTGATCCCAAAATTTTGGCACCCTTATATATATATATATATATATATATATATATATATATATATATATATATATATATATATATATATATATATATATATATATATATACATATATATATATATATATATATATATATATATATATATATATATATATATATATATATATATATATATATATATATATATATATATATATATATATATATATATATATATATATATATATATAAGAGCGGTAAAAATCAACGTGTTTTGTCGGTTACGTCACTTATACAATCATATCTCCAGAACCAAAAGTCTCAGCCATTTGATTTCCGAACTTGATCAATGGCCCAACAGTAGCTTTCAAACGAGCCCAAGTTTGTTAAAATCGGTTCAGCCATCTCTGAGAAAATTGAGCGCGTTCAAATATCTTCGAAAATTGCACACACACACACACACACAGACATTTTCCGATCTCGTCGAACTGAGTCGAATGGTATATAACACTATGGGTCTCCGAGGCTCCGTTCGAAAGTCGGTTTTTCCAGCAATTCTAATACCTTTCTATAGAGAAAGGTAAAAATCAGAGTTTCTTTTTTTATATATTTTATTTTAAAACTCTTATTAAAATATTCAGATTGATGGCGATCCCATTCGTGCCTTTTGAAAAATGAAGAAGTTACAGCTAAAACAATTTACAGATATATTCGAAATTTCAAGTTCAAGATAATCATTCAAACAGTAGAATATTATTCTACATGTTAAAGGCAATAGATTTGTTCATGATATTCTTTCTTCTAAAAGTAGCTGTTCTTGAGATACTTGGATATTTAATTATAACGCCATTTTTTATATTTTCATGAATTGTTTATTTGCTTGCTATATCTAGAATTATTACATGTACAACAATAATTCTTAATTATATTTAAGGTTCAACCGGAATCAATTTGTGTCAAAAATGAGCCCAAATTAGTGTCACAAATTATTTAGTAAAAAGTTAAAAAATGTTTTTATGAGACTGTTTTGAAGAAAGAGAAAGGCATCACACCACTAGGTGGATTAAGAAGGGGTTTTCTTTATTTTTTTAAAAGATATTTGCCATAAAAAAATTTCTTCACTTTGGGAGTTTTTTACGCGGATTTCCGAAGCAACGCGGTTTTTTACGCGGTACGTATTCCCTGCGTAAAAAGAGACCTCAGTGTATTTTCATGTTATGATAAAGTTCTCAGATCATGATTTCACTGAAATTTAAGCGTTTTAATGTATAATTACAATGTAATGTATTATGTGTACGCACATTTCTCGTGTTGTTTACTTCAATGTGAATATAAGAAGCACGATACTGGTCCAGAGTTTTACGAGTTTCGGAAGAAATTTCGAATTTTAGTAGGAAGAACATATTAATACATAATGCAATAAAATTGCAACGTATTCTAGGTAGCCGGCTACATAGAGCAATAAACACTCCAATATCGCTTAGTTCGGTATTGAAGTTTACAGAATTCGTTAAAACAATGGACAAAAAACAGACCACGAAAAAAGCCAGATGAATAAAACTGCGACAAAAATGAGAAGTTTCAGAAATATTCACCAGATAAATGAAGTAAGGGAATAAGAAGCCCAACAAAGTCTCATACACATGTTCCGTGGATTGCCTTCTGGAATATTCTTCAAATATTCCTAGAGTAGCTTAGTTTGTAGGGCATTTGCTCCGTGAGCAGAAGTTTTCAGGTTAAAGTTTTTCCTTTTTCGCAATTTTATTCATCCCAAGTAGCCCATGTACCTTGTGGAAATGTATGAACAATTGTTGCAGCATAGTTAATAATGTTTTCGGGGATGGGTAAGTCGATGCCTGGGTTCGAGAGTAATTAAAACTCACTTGAGTATAAAAATACAGAACAACAACAAAATTTTCTACTTGGGATAAATCATTTCACTCTGTCTGTTTCTCGTTGACAATACTGAAAAGTAATAAGACAGCTTCGAAAGTCATAACACAAAACGAAAAATAAATCCTATCACTTGTTTTCAGTAATTTCGCGTTTGATGTTACAAGAAACTAATTAAGATATGTAACATGTTTCCCTCTGGTTCAGATTCCTGACTCTTATATATTGTGAGTTTTTCAGTTAGCAAGAAATCGCTTTTGACACTACACGGTTATGCCGAGTAACCTTGGTTAGAGGGGTTGACATCAAAATTATCACATAATGATAGCGCATGGTTTCTAAAAGCCGTTTTAATCGCTCTCAAGTCTGCTCGAAGGCTGCACTTGGCATAATACATGGTTATGCATTTTTTGAATCATTGAGGTTACTTATTTGCGGCTAATGTGCATATACGTTTTTTTTCGATCGATTTATAACGGAATAGCTTTTGGATTGTTGAACCGAGTAAAATGAATTTGATGAGCCTATTAAACATTATTTCTAGCCAATAATAATTAATATTGTTCACCTGAGATTTGTCGTATCGTTTTTTTCTGTAACATACATTTGAGGTTAAGAGTTGTTTTAATTCTAGTGGCATTTCAAGACGAAAGAAAAAAAATTGTTAAAATCTGTTAAAGGGTTTTCTCAGTACCGCTTGGCGTGGAGATAACAAAAAAAAACTTTTAAAATAATATTTAATAACGTTTGTAGAAAAAGTTATGGAAGGGAAACCGATGCAAGATCCGAATAATAGCTCATTATTCAGTATATCTAGCACCACTGCTGCTGGTGGCCGTACTATGATTTGGCTTACTGTTATTGTGCTATAACGGTTCATTTGAGTTGCTTGATGCCATCACAATAGTTACTTAGAATAGTATGAAGATTATTTTTAATGCGTTGTTTATTGTAATATGATTTAAATTTGAACATGTTAGGTGTTCATCCACAAGTGGTGACTTTTCAGCTATATTTTATACATGACTTGTTATTATCATCAAAACATAATTTGCTTCCGCAACTCTGTGATTTTTGTAGGGAAAATTGTGAACCTACTTGTAATATATAATGGGGAAAAGAAACTTATATACTAACTTACTACTACTACAAAGAGCGAATCAATTCAAATGAAGATTGCCTCGATTCTGTGACATTACTTCTAATGGTTCTATATTTGAACGGATGAAGGCAAACATCTTTCAAGTGCAACTTAGTTTGGAAAACCCGTTTAAGTATTTTGGAATGCAAAAACCGGACAAAACATTTTGAACAAAAGCCGGACACAGATTTGGCAATGCAAGAATCGTTTAAAAAACATAGTTTTTGCAAGAACCAGACAAAATAACTTTGAATGTAAAAAAAAACGGACAATAAATTAACCGGTTCTTCCAAAACAAATGTATTTATCCGCCCTCTTAGAAAAAAAAGTTCAACGGTGGTCCTTGATTGGTCCAATACGTTGGATCATTGGTCCAATGAATGTCCAATCAATCGTTCAACGGGAGGCCACACGAGACCTTCGTTGGCCGATTTTGAAACAGACCGTTGAACCGAATGCCATTTTTTCGTTCAACAAACCCGGCAGACAGAGGTCCATTGTTGAACCATTTTTTAGAATGAGGAGTTGTAGCCCCGTGGGACTAGTTTTACTAGACAATTTTCGAAGTTTTCTCCACTTGTTTTTTTAAACTAACACTACATACCTGTACAATACTCCTACTTCACGTAGAATAACAACAAATCTTCTTGCTATATGAAGGTTTCATACTATTTTTCAAGAGAAAAAACAACAACAAACCGTTTCAGCAAACTGAAAGAATATTTCGTGCAGTATGTCGTTCAACAAGCGCTCAACTACCAACAAAATAGAACCGCCTGCTGAGAGGGCGGTTTTTGCGTTTAAAATTTTAACAAACTGCCACTGTGGGAACGAAGCATAGATCAGGTTGTCCGTAATAAACAAGTAAACCATGCCACGTCCACTGCACAGTCGGTAAGAACTTGGAACCGGATAAATATATTTGTTTTGAAAGAACCGGCAAAATTTTTGTCCAGTTTTTGCATTCACAGTTTTTCTGTTCGGTTGTTTCAAAAAAAAAACAATGTTTTTAAACGATTCTTGCGTTGGCAAAATTCAACTCCGGTTTTTGCTCTCAATGTTTTTATCCAGTTTTTGCGTTCAAAAATAAATAAACTGGCTTTCCAAACTAAATTGCACTTATCCAACTTTTGCATTCAGTCGTTCATTTGTGGGTCTGTGTAACTCATCTGTACTGAATCAGAGAGGACGCTTCAAAAGCATTTTCAATTTTTTCTGAATCCTTTGAAGCGTTTGTTTCCCAGGTGGAATAACAACTTGACCAAATTGGAACTGCATAAAGTATGGCTGGTCTGAAAATTTGTTTACAAATTAATAATTTGTTGTTAAGGCGGAGTTTAAAATTTCTGTTTATAAGAGAATATAAACATTTAATATTAATTAATTAATTTATTACTTTATTTATTTATTTATTTGTTTATTTATCCATTTTTTTACACTAAAGTCTTTTTTATGCGAGTTTAAGTGCCGCATAACTCTGAACATTCCATAAAAAACCGCATAACTCTGAAAATTCGCATAAAAAAAACCGCTTAACACTGAAAATTCGCATAAAAAAGTTGCATAAAAAACCGCATAAAAAAGATCGCATAAAAAAGTCCTTAGTGTATTTATGTAATATTTATTTAATCATCTATTGATTTATTAATTTATTTACTAATTTTTTTTAAATTTTTTTATTTGTTTATTCATTTAATTGTTTATTTATTTATTTGGAAGCAGAGAATAGCTTTCTGGAGATGAAATGTATAGTCCCCAAAAGGCACAAAACCTCCTTATTGTTTCTACTGACAGATTACAATATTCAAATGGTCCAATATAAAACTTCGATTAAAGTAAATTACATTACAAATTTGTTAGATAAGAAAGGACTCACGGAACAATCGTTTCATTGCATTTCTGGATAGATGAAAATCAAAATCATCAGAACAACTAAACATACTAAAAAAGGCTTATTATATCCGTAGTTAGTTCTAGCAGAGGAAATTCTAAGAAACGGATGTGAAACACCAAACAATAGCTGCATATTCGAGGGTTGATCGGACTAGAGAACAATCAAGAACTAAAGACTGTGTTACGTATAGTACCGACCGTTCTGTCTGTAAAGGGGAAGATGGCGCGAACCTTACCAACTAACACTTTTGCGCCATCCACGATAAGCAGATGTGTTAGCGGATTTTAACTTAATTTGCCCGGACTCTTATCCCAGGGGGGGACAATTTGGCTCGCACTAATTTTTGGAACTGCAATACCGTGGAAAGTTTCATTGAAATCGAAGGAAAATATCTAGAAACTACGAGAGCTAAGAAACAAAACAAATACAAAAAGACTTACCCACGGATCGCCAAACACATCTTCAAGCGATCTCGACGCGATTTCTTCGGCCACTAGCTATGGCCAGGATCCAGAGCTAGGTGGTAATCTGCTTCTGAAGTCGACCTTTTTTCACACACTTCACTCCCGGACCGAAACAAGCTCGAATTATACGGTTTCCACAATTTAACCCCGAAATTATCTTTAGCCAGAACGACGGCCACGCAATCCAATTAAATAAAACCGATACCCTTCGCACGGTAGGATATTGCGACAGTATCGACTGTCCAGTTCAATGGTTCGATTGTAAGAGAGCGATTCAAAGCTTTTCTCAGTCACAGAAAACTTTTCAGTCCTTTTCCTAATAGCTGTAACCTCAGGAACGCATGTCAAGCGGCGTGAAAATAGACATTTTCTTGCACTTTTAAGCTCGGTTCAGAATTCGACGTACAGGGAACGAGCCGTTTCATACCCACAATGAATCCCGCCCTCGCGTGCTCTAGTATCTCTCCGATTAATACAATGCAATGAACCCTCCACGATGTTAAAAGTTTGTTCTATGCAATTTCAGTTGCAACGCAACAACTGTCCCAGAAAGTATGGACGCTCTTTGATTTCGCTGTAAATAATTCACAAGTGTTAGATATTCAAATTTTATTCGATATACTGATAATATTAGACTACAACAGAATATTATTCTCAACATTTGCTACTTAGCCATTGTAGATTAGCTGGCGCACCTTTTTGCGAACGTTCCTCATTAAATTCCGTACAGACTTCTTAGTGACAAGTTTTGACACTTTTTTCCAATCTTTTTCGGCCTGTTGAATGGTTTCGGCTGCCGAGACATGTTTCCTAAGATGTGCCTTCGTTAATGCCCAAAATTCCTCAATTGCTCGAAGTTGTGGGCAATTTGGTGGATTTATGTCTTTTGGGACGAAAGTGACATTTTTGGTAGTATACTATTCCACCGTTGATTTCGAGTAGTGGCAAGAAGCAAGATCTGGCCAGAAGACAACAGGATCCGTGTGGCTTCGAATCTTGGGTTGAAGGCGTTTTTGTAAACATTCCTTGATGTATATTTCTCTGTTCATTGAAGCAGTAGTGATGAAGGGTTTCGAAATCTTACCGCTGCTACAAATTGCTTGCCAGACCATTGCTTTCATACCAAATTTTTCGACTTCAATCGATGTCTCGAACTGGTTTAACACTTGCCCTTCTCGCATCGTATAATATTGTGGTCCCGGCAAAGATTTTTAATCGAGTTTCACGTAGGTTTCGTCGTCCATGATTATGCAGTTCAAATTTCCAGCAAGAATCGTACTGTACAGCTTTCGAACCCTCGGCCTGATCGATGCTTTTTGTTTCGGACTACGTTTTGGTTGTTTCTGCTTCTTACAGATACGAAGATTCAAACGTTCTTTAGCACGAAGAACACTTCGAAGTGCCCACTTTTTTTGGCCACATCCCGAACTGAAACCTCCTTCTTTTGATCGAACGCCTTCAGTATACGTTTATCCAACTGAGGGTTAGCAGGACCTTTTTTTCGACCCGTTTTCGGTTTATCCTCAAAGGTGTTATCTTCACCAAACTTCCTGATTACATTTCGCACGGCTTTTTCACTTACTCCTTCCATTTTTGCTATCTTTCTAAGTGACAGTACGCGTTCTGTGCACCATTTGTACACAATTTTTCGACGTTGTTCAGCACAAGTGGTTAGAGAAGAGTGTACACAACAGGACGCAGCAAAAAAATTGACTGATTCTGAACCATTGCGAAATGGCAGCGGTTTTTCGTTGCGTCCATACTTTCTGGGACAGTCTTTATCAAGCACTGTATATTACGAAAACAATACGAAAGATGAAACCGAAGCATTCCAAATTACATAATCGACTTGATTCTTGAAATCAGTCATTTTACGGTGAAGTTGAGAACGTTGAGGTAGAGTAGAAATATAAACGGTCCTAAATGACTTCCTTGAGGCAGCCCAGAACTAACCGCAAATGGTGTTGTTATTCTGTTTCCTATTTTCATAGACATCTTATGACCAGTTAGACTTGACTGCATCCATTCCAGTAGAGCACCGTTAAAACCAAGCGCTGTCTATTACTATTTGATAGTGTATTTTATCAAACGACGCCGTGAAATCTGTGTAAATTCCGTCGACCTGTAGACGCGATTGTAGGGATCGGATGATAAACGAAGTGTAGGATACTGAATTTGTAGATGTAGATCGTTTAGGCTTAAATCTGTGTTGCGTTTCAGATAGGTATTGGTTGCAATTGTGGGTTAAAAAGTCTAGAACATTTTTTTTTTCAAATAACTTTGAGACAGCGCAAGGTGAAGCTATGCCGCGATAATTAGTTATGTCGTATTTGTTGCTTTATTTAAACACTGAGAAGATATATGACTTCTTTCAGGATTCGGGGAATACTACCTTGATCAAAAAGTTGCCGGAATTTACAAGATACAAGATTATTCATCAAAATCTTTATTGTCCCTTTCAAAGTTCTCCCAATCGACTGTGACACACTTAAGCCAACGCTTAAACTAATCTTTGAAACATTTTTTATATTCAGTTTACGGTATGACCATCAGAGCCATTTGCGATTTTTCCATAATCTCAGTTTGGGTGCTGAAACGCGTCCCACGAAGCGGTTTCTTGAGTCGACCGAATAGGAAAAAGTCACAGGGAGCCAAATCAGGCGATTTCGGTGGTTCCTGAATGGTATTTGATTCGTTTTTAGCCAAATGTTCACGGATAACGATGGCATTGTGTGAAGGTTCTCTCCCATCATCTTTCACAGACTCACGACCACTTCTGAAGCGTTGGTGCCACTGATAAACCCACTGTTTTCTTCAGTTACATCGGCAGTGCCTATCGTTGCTGAAACACTCTTCTAACATTTGCAATGTCGTCGCACCATTGAAACCGCTTTTAGCGCAAAATCTAATGCAAACTCGTTGTTGCAAATTCAATTCCATTTTTGAAAATTGTACAAACAATCGCACAATCGCAGATGTACTGAATACAGCGTAAGTTATACAAATGTCCAGGTATAAAACTATAAATTGACGAGAATGTCAATGACAGATGTGGTAACCTAAAAAACATAATAAAATCTAATCGGGTGACTGAGAGCGCCACACGGTGGTGATTCCGGGAACTTTTTGATCAAGGTAGTTTGTTAAACCTAAATATTTTGCTTGACGATGGCTTTGAGAAAGGAAGCTCTAGGCTTATGACGGCATATTAGTAAGAAGATTTTTTTTTAATGAAAAACCATATTCTAAAACACAGAAGAAAAACAATTTGGGTGTCTTCGAAAAAATTTCGAATAAACTCAAATCCAAACACTTTGTCGAAAACATAAACCTTCTATATTATATAAAGGGTGATTTTTTAAGAGCTTGAGAACTTTTTTAAACAATAAAACGCATAAAATTTGCAAAATCTCATCGGTTCTTTATTTTAAACGTTAGATTGGTACATGACATTTACTTTTTGAAGATAATTTCATTTAAATGTTGACCGCGGCTGCGTCTTAGGTGGTCCATTCGGAAAGTCCAATTTTGGGCAACTTTTTCGAGCATTTCGGCCGGAATAGCCCGAATTTCTTCGGAAATGTTGTCTTCCAAAGCTGGAATAGTTACTGGCTTATTTCTGTAGACTTTAGACTTGACGTAGCCCCACAAAAAATAGTCTAAAGGCGTCAAATCGCATGATCTTGGTGGCCAACTTACCGGTCCATTTCTTGAGATGAATTGTTCTCCGAAGTTTTCCCTCAAAATGGCCATAGAATCGCGAGCTGTGTGGCATGTAGCGCCATCTTGTTGAAACCACATGTCAACCAAGTTCAGTTCTTCCATTTTTGGCAACAAAAAGTTTGTTAGCATCGAACGATAGCGATCGCCATTCACTGTAACGTTGCGTCCAACAGCATCTTTGAAAAAATACGGTCCAATGATTCCACCAGCGTACAAACCACACCAAACAGTGCATTTTTCGGGATGCATGGGCAGTTCTTGAACGGCTTCTGGTTGCTCTTCACTCCAAATGCGGCAATTTTGCTTATTTACGTAGCCATTCAACCAGAAATGAGCCTCATCGCTGAACAAAATTTGTCGATAAAAAAGCGGATTTTCCGAATGGACCACCTAAGACGCAGCCGCGGTCAACATTTAAATGAAATTATCTTCAAAAAGTAAATGTCATGTACCAATCTAACGTTTAAAATAAAGAACCGATGAGATTTTGCAAATTTTATGCGTTTTATTGTTTAAAAAAGTTCTCAAGCTCTTAAAAAATCACCCTTTAGTTTGTTGTACTTCTGAACCAACATAAAATTTTCCATAGACTCCATCAACTTATCTCTTGTGACAAAATTGAATATTCCCTCAACTTCAACAATACAATCAGTTGAAAGCCATAAAGACGGATGGATTAGTGACATTGCTTCGATTCCAAACATCAATTTATCTTTATTTTCTTCCAGGGTCTTCTGAACAGTCCGAAGTTTATCGAAAAGTCTGCCGAGTACGACTACATTCGTCCTTGGCTGGGCGAAGGACTTCTTACTAGTGGTGACAAAAAGTGGTTCACATTTCGGAAAATTATTACTCCAACCTTCCACTTCAAGATCCTGGATGAGTTTGTGGAAATATTCGATCAACAAAGCAATATCTTCATTGACCAACTGAAACCCAAGGCAGAAAGTGGGGAATCATTTGATGTGTTTCCAATGGTGACGTTGTGTGCGTTGGATGTGATCTGTGGTAAGAAGAATTCGTCGAACAACAATGCTGTGCTAACCCTTTGAGTTTTCGTTTCATTTGCAGAATCGGCTATGGGAACAAAGGTGAACGCACAGAAGAACTCCGATTCCGATTATGTAAAGGCCGTGAAAGAGTACACTTAGCCATATTGACAGTATTTAACAATGGAGTACAAAGCGTTTCTTTCTATCTCATTTCAGAATTTCATTTATCATCCACGTCCGTATGTACGACGTGTTCTCTCGATATAACTTTTTGTTTAACATGTCCTCATACCGACGAAGACAGGACAAAGCCTTGAAGATTCTCCATGGCTTCACTAATAGCGTGATCCAGTCGAGACGAGCTACGATAGCACAGCAAGGCAATAAGAAGGCTGATGATCCGGACAACGAAGTTGGAGTTCGTAAGAAGATTGCTTTCCTGGACATGCTACTGCAAGCGACGATCGATGGTCGACCGTTGACGGATTTGGAGATCCGTCAGGAAGTCGATACGTTTGTGTTCGAGGGTCACGATACGACAACTTCGGCTATCAGTTTTCTACTGTATCGTTTGTCCAAACATCCTGACGTTCAGCAGAAAGCATACGACGAAATAGTGTCTGTCATTGGAGATGATCGGAGAAGTCCTATGAATTTAACCCAGCTCAACGAGTTGCGGTATCTTGAACTCGTGATCAAGGAAACTCTTCGTCTCTACCCATCAGTGCCATTCTTCGGTAGGAAAATACTGGAAACTAGTAAAATTGGTTTGTTTTTGTTTTCTTTGATCTATCTCTTCGACGCACCAAGTGTGAAAGTTTTTATTTCTAGAGGGAAGAACTATTCCGGCTGGAACTAGTGTCGTTGTAGTGCCATTCTTCATGGGTCGTGATCCGGAGTACTTTGACGATCCATTGGAGTTCCGACCGGAGCGATTTGATGTTGAGTCATCTGCGGAGAAAACCAATCCTTACCGATACATCCCGTTCAGTGCGGGTCCTAGAAATTGCATCGGACAAAAGTTTGCCATGGCGGAAATCAAGAGCCTTATAAGCAAGGTGTTGAGAAATTACGTCGTACTGCCACCGGAGGGTGGACATAGCCAGGAAGAATCATTCATTGCTGAGATGATCCTGCGGCCGACTTATGGCATTCCGATACGGTTGAGGGAGCGGAAGTGATAATGTTATTTGTTCCTTTGCGATGGTTGTGATCTTCGTATGCCCGTGTAAATCAACTACGGTTAAGGGATTGTTGTATTAGTGTGATTGCGGCAAACAGATAACATTGTTAGGTTTTTATTGCCTTTTTTGGCAAAAGATTATTTAGAAAAATATTGACTGAGAGAAGCGGTTGGAGTGAAATTGTTTTAAATAGATTGTGATTATGGCAACCATATTTTTATTGATTGTGTTTTTATTTTCAAATGTGCAGCTCTGCACTAGTAATTCGAAGACGAAAGGTCAAATCAAAATAATTATGTACGTTTAGCACAAAACAGTCATTCGCAACAGAGGTGGAAAGGAGACTATCTAACAAAAAAAAAAAAACTTGAGGCCAGTTTCGGAACTTTTTTAAGTGTTTACTTCGTCCTTTAAAACGTTTCACAATAAAGTTAGAACAAAAAAAGTGATTAATCAGGAGCCACCCTACTTTTACTCGGGGAAATTTATGTAACTCAATCAAATGAAAAGCTAGAGAGGTACTTTATTCAGCAAAGTTGCTCAGCATAAAATTTACAGCAACTTGATTGTACAATGAAATCGTTTTTGAGTTCAATTAAAACAGTTAGATTTTAGATTTCAATCTAAATCAGGACCACCCTAGTAACTTTTTTCTTTGGCTGCTCGGCCATCCATGGAAGTTGACCATCAATGTCAACCTCCCCTTTCTGAGCAGCCTAGATAGCCATGTAGTGCCACAAAAATAGGAACTCCTAAGTCAAGGTGTATTTCCGTGCCGATGACTGAATGGCTGCAGGAGGTTAAATAATGCAGTCGTGAACGGAATGTCTTGGGGTTTTTCTTCACTGTGTTAAGCGAAGCTCTGGCACAGTGGACGACTTCTTTCTTCTCAACTCGTGGGATTCAAATGATTAAAACATTTAAAAAAATCCTTGCATGGTTCGCTATAGGCGATTATAAGCCAATATATTTGGTTCCTTCTAGTTGTTGTACGATAAGTGCTGGAGATGGAGTGTTCATTACTCTAATTGATAATGGTTAGAGTGGCACAAATCAATCTCCAGCATAAACGTACAGCAACTATAAATCTATTCAGACTTCTGCAAGAAGGTAAAGCTTCTATAGCTTTGGTTCAAGAACCATATTGCCAAAAGGGAAACTTTTACGTTGGAAAATTGTTAAACCCAGTATTTGCTGCCTTCAACAAGACCAGTATGACAAATCCACGTGAAATGCCTCGAGCATGCATACTTGCAAATAGTGCTCTCGATGTTTTTCTCATATCGGAGCTCACAACTCGGGATATTTGTGTTGTCACAGTTGGTATGACTATTGATGGGATAGTGAGAAAATATGTCTTTGGTTCGGCATATTTTCTGCATAACCAACTTTCGCCAAGCAATGACTTCAAAAAGGTTGTATCATACTACTGCAAAAGTGATTTACCGCTTGTAATCGGCAGTGACATAAATGCTCACCATATCATTTGGGGCAGCACAGATATAAATTCGAGAGGCTCTGATATGATGGAATTTGTGAGCAGTACAAACCTGCACATAGTCAATGCAGGAAACCGTCCAACTTTTGCGAGATCTGGAAGAGAGGAGGTTTTGGACGTAACTCTCTGCTCTGATAGAATTGCGCATGAGTTTGTGAACTGGCTCGTCTCCGATGAGCTCGAACCTTCATTGTCTGATTATAAGTACATCTTCTTTGATCATTCAAACGTTAAATTTGATATTATCACATATCGTAATCCCAAATCTACAAACTGGGACCTCTATGAAAAGGGCTTGGCGACTAGATTTTACGGATACCAACCAACAATTGAAACCCCAATCGATTTGGGAAATGTTGCCGACGAGATAAATTCACTCATAGTTGCAGCATATGAAGAGGCTTGTCCACTTCGGATTGTGCGAGCTACTAGAGGAACTCCTTGGTGGAATGCTGAACTTGCTAGACTAAGGAAATTATGCAGAAGAGCTTGGAACCACTGACGCAGAGATGGGTCGGAGGCATTCGTGTCGGCTCGAAGGGCTTACAAAAATGCGTCTGAGCGAAGTGGTAGGAAAAGCCTCTGCACAAATGTCTCTAGTCTCAACAAGGCTAGCAGAATAAATAAGTTACTTTCGAAGTCTAAGGGCTTTAATGTCAGTTTCTTAAGAACTTCAGATGGTGAACACTTGTCTGATGAAGGTGATGTACTTCACTATCTTTTTAACACTCACTTTCCAGGATGTATGGATCCATCACCGACAGCTCTTCCCGAGACTTTTTCAGGTAGTTACGATTCTTGGGCCCTTGCTCGAAGCGTTGTGACGATTGAATCGGTCAAATGGACAGTTGAGAGTTTTGCTCCGTACAAGTCTCCTGGAAAGGATGGAGTTTTCCCAGTGTTACTGCAGAAAGGGTATGAACATTTCAATACTTACTTTTAGTCTTGCGACAGGATATATTCCAAGAGCCTGGCAGGAAATAATTATCAAATTTATTCCCAAAGGCGGTCGTGACACTTATGAGGAAGCGAAGAGTTTCAGGCCTATCAGTCTTAGCTCATTTCTTCTTAAAACAGTGGAACGCATAGTCGATCACTATATCAGGAATGTTAGTTTGGGCGTGCATCCGCTACATGGAATGCAACATGCTTACCAGCGTGGAAAGTCCACTACAACCCTGTTACATGATGTTGTGTACAACATTGAAAAAGCTTTCTCACAAAAGCAATCTTGCTTGGGAGTTTTCCTAGATATTGAAGGTGCCTTTGATAACGTGTCTTTCAATTCAATTCTGGAAGCAGCCCGTGGTCATGGCATACCTTCAAGTATCTCAAATTGGATACACGTGGGATCAAACATCTATTGTAGCACAACGGGATATAAATGTAATGACCTGACCTTTATAATGCTAATGTTGAAAACACGTTTGAATGTTATCTTTGTAAATGGGCTTCACGAAACGACGGCATCCATCGTTCCACGACAAAAGGGCCTCACTGCAAGATGACAGTTTCTCTTTGTTTAAATTTTCTTTCATGAATTAATTTTATATTTGACGTTTAACTCTTCGCATCCCTTTCAAGTCAAAACAACAAGCTTTCGATGTTTATGGAAATCTTTGATGAACTTTCTAAAATTACTTCGTAATAATCGTGTGATATGATTACTGAATAAAAAAAAAAAGAATTGTCAATAGAAAAAAAAAATTGTCAATTTTTATTGCTCTAAAAAAGTTTGTGCAAAACGAAGTATAGAAAATAGAACACATAAAGACTGTCGCAGAAAATATGGACGCACTTTGATTTCGTTGTAAATAATTCACAAGTGTTAGATATTCAAAATTTATTCGATATACTGATAATATTAGACTACAACAACAGAATATTATTCTCAACATTTGATACTTAGCCATTGTAGACTAGCTGGCACACCTTCTTGCGAACGTTTCTCATTAAATTCCGTACAGACTTCTTAGCGACAAGTTTTGACACTTTTTTCCAATCTTTTTCGAACTGTTGGATGATTTCGGCTGCCGAGACTTGTTTCCTAAGATGTGCCTTCGTTAATGCCCAAAATTCCTCAATTGGTAGAAGTTGTGGGTAATTTGGTGGATTCATGTCCTTTGGGACGAGAGTGACATTTTTTGTAGTATACCATTCTACCGTTGATTTCGAGTTGTGGCAAGAAGCAAGATCTGGCCAGAAGACAACAGGATCCTTGTGGCTTCGAATCATGGGTAGAAGTCGTTTTTGTAAACATTTCTTGATGTATATTTCACTGAAGGGTTTCGAAATCTTACCACAGCTACAAATTGCTTGCCAGACCATAGCTTTCTTACCAAAATTTTTGACTTCGAAGTGCCCACTTTTTTGGCCACATCCCGAACTGAAACCTCCTTCTTTTGATCGAACGCCTTCAGTATACGTTTATCCAACTGAGGGTTAGCAGGACCTTTTTTTCGACCCGTTTTCGTTTCATCCTCAAAGGTGTTATCCTCACCGAACTTCTTGATTGCATTTCGCACGGCTTTTTCACTTACTCTTTCCATTTTTGCAATCTTTCTCTGTGACAGCCCGCGTTCTGTGCACCATTTGTACACAATTTTTCGACGTTGTTCTGCTGAAAGTCCACGCATTTCGCAACAAACTAATGAAAACGGATAAACAACTGCACAAGTGGTTAGAGAAGAGTGTGAACAACAGGACGCAGCCATGAAAATTGACAGATTCTGAACCATTGCGAAATGGCAGCGATTTTTTGTTGCATTCATACTTTCTGGGACAGTCTTTAATAATTGTGTTATGTGCAACGTTCATTTTTGCTAAACAAGTACACGAAATCGTTTCGTAGAATGCCATAACTAACTATTTATTTTACTATTCTGATAATTAAAGCAAAAAATTAAATTACGATATAATAAACCCAACTTTTCGTTTATTTATTTCTGAGGACCATAGGGAAAAATATTTCCCATGAAATTATTGGAAACTTATGCACCCTACTATGTTTTTCTGGTGATATTCTCTTACTTTACATCCACAATAGCTAAAATATTGGGTGAAGCTATATTTCGTCCTGGACACCTTATGGTCATGAAAGAGTTAATAGAAAAGATAGTAAACAAAGAGAAACTGTCACTTGCTCTTACGACCTTTTGAAAAATCAACCGAGCCCAAATGAAAGTTCCTTTAGTCTCATAGGTTATTGTTTAGTTTCATCCTGGTCCGACTTCCGGCTCCAGATCTATAAGCAAAGTGTGTTTAAACGTTTGATGCGACGATGCAAAATAAAGATAAATTCTTAGAGCAAATTCAGCAGCTGCCAGATTCATATGGGTGGTCTACAATATAACTGAAACTGAAACAAACGTATCCCCAGCAAGCCGTTTTAGTTTTATTTATTCGAACAGTTCTACTGTCAAATTTAAAACTGGTATACGCTGCTGTTCTATTTTTTCTGTATTTGAAACTCAGATAAATCGCTACTGGAGCTGCCAGTGTATTTTGTTATAAATTCTAGATTTAAATTTTAAAACTGACATAAATTATGCATCTAGAACTAGAACACTCCTGAACATGCTCTTATTAACTTGACATAACTGTTTACAATGTGAAAAGGTGATGGTAGTTCATACCCAAAGAAAGTTTCTAGTTTTATTCAACATTGAAAAAAAATTTCTTCACAATTTCAAATTCAAGTAATATGAGAAAGGCGTCAGTACACCACTAGGTGGATTAAAAAAGGTTTTATCCTCTTTTCAGTGTTACAACAAATCACAATTCTACAACGCAAAGACACAGAACAATTATTTTATTTATTTAAAGTATTTAAACATTTTTAAATATCTAATTTTTTACAGAAAATCTATAATCTGTATATATTCTTAATCACAAATTTATTCAAAATATCTGTAAAATACAGATAAATTTGTATACGTAGAAACCTTAATTTTATCAAGCGCCGATGTCACGCGTATTTTTTTAGAACGGCCAATAAACCACCTGTCAACTTCCAGTTTTGAAAGAAATTGCAAGCGAGCTATGAAAGATAGTGTATTAAATTTTACACCAGACGAAAGAGAAGACTTTTCTCTGCCGTTTATTATTATGACTTACTCTCAGCTAGTGCCGAGTCATTCGAAATTACACTTTAAAGTGAATGTTGATGGATGGCTTATTGGCCGTTCTCAAAAAAAAACGCGTGATATATAAAAGTTGATTTCTCAATATTTCCTTACTAAATTGTCTGTGCGTATGTCTCACTTTAGAGAATAAACATCGCTAGTACAATGTAGCATTCTTTCTACAGGATATTAGCACCATTGTACGTTTAAACAAATGAATAAAAAATATTTAAAAAAGGTAATTTTTGAAAAGTTGCTGATAGTGTTGCTATTGCAATGGTATCGCAACTAGGGATGTCGGAAATTTCGAATTACACGATTATTTAATAATCGAGTATAATTTTGAAACTAATCGATTGTAATTTATTCGATTATCTAGGTTATTAATCGATTGCTCGATTATTCATTCGATTATTACTATGGGAATTTTTTAACTATTCGATTAGCTCAACAATCGAATATTAGTTTTATGCTAATCGATTAAATATTACTCGATTATTTGGGTTAATAATCGATCGATATAACGACATCCCTAATCGCAACTTAGAGCTAATTCAGCAGCTGCGAGATTCATGAGTGGTTAGGGATGTCGGAAATTTCGAATTACTCGATTATTTAATAATCGAGTATAATTTTGAAACAAATCGATTAAAATTTATTCGATTATCTGGGTTATTAATCGATTACTCGTTTAGTCATTCGATTATTATTATGATTTTTAATTATTCTATTAGCTCAATAATCGAATATTACTTTTAAGCTATTCGATTAAATATTTCCCGATTATCTGGGTTATTAATCAATTACTCGATTAATCGATCGATATTACGACATCCCTATGAGTGGTCTACATCGCTAGTGCAATATATATTATTTTCACAACAGGATACCAGCAACACTTGAATTTTAAATAAGGAAAAAATAAATTGAAAAGTAAAAAGAATTTTTTCTAAAAGTTGCTAATAGCGTTGCTGCTGTAATGCAATTGCGACTTATGTTATCTAATGGTTAGGGCTGTAGGATTTCCAAAATTACTCGATTATTTAACAATCGAATATATATATATATATATATATATATATATATATATATATATATATATATATATATATATATATATATATATATATATATATATATATATATATATATATATATATATATATATAAATCAAATGATTATTTTTGTTTTAAAAACAGAACTTGATAGTTCTACCAAATGAACTAGTTCTGTTGAACCGTTCTTTCTTTTTTCAGAAATTTTGTATGTTCACCCGAAAAAATATGAGAGATATAAATTATAATTTGTAGTAAACAACTTCGAGAATATTGAGTACTTTTTAGCATGTATGTGTACCAACAATCATTCTCTGCTGTGCACCATTTTTAAGAACGTGAATGTATCCATCTTTTACCATATTCCTAAAACCGGCGACCGTTCCAAAATACACATAATGTGTATACTCCCTCAAAGATTTCTAGTTTAGTAGTACAGAGTTCAGTAGTTTACTCATTCTTCTAGAAGAGCTAGTTTTTTTTAACCGTTCGCGAATGGATTGCCCATCTATAGTCTAATTTCTCAAAGATGGCCGATTCAACAAGCTTAGGCTCGTTCGAAAGCAACCATTGAGTTATTGAACGAGTTCAAGTCATGTCAAGTTCAAATATCAAATGGCCATCAGTTCTGGTTCCTGTTATATAGTGGTGTAAGTGGCGTAACCGACAAACGCCCATTTTTTACCGCTCAATTTACTCGGAAATGGCTTAATCACACTTTTCCTCAGTCCGAATTGCAATCACTTCTGGTTCCGGAGATATAAATGTATAAGTGACATGACATCAAGTTGAAGTTCATATGAATCAATCTGAATGAATTTGTATAAAAAATGAGATTGGGAAAGAGGCGCTCTCATTGCCTTCCTAAAAATGGAGGTGTGGTTCACTATTCACGCCCTCGTTTATTGATTCGGTGTCATAGTTGTTGTCGTAAACATCGTTATGGTTCTTGCCTTTCTCTATAGAAAGGTAATTGAAATGACCTCGAGCGACAATCCCTGTTTGCAATTCTGATCGGGATCAGCTGAAATTCCACAGAGAATTTGTGGATGAACTGACCTGGGACTGATGAGTCGTCCTTTAATGTATATAACCCCAAAATTAATTATCGTATCGTATATTATACAGCGCGCTCCTCAAGTGTCTCAGCGGAAGGATATTTGTTAGTATAAATTTTTGGAATGGTAACATTCGCCCGTAACTTAGTATGATCCGTTCTCAAGATGCTTTGATGTCGCATGAAACGTTTCGGCAACATCCGATATTGAAGTCCCAGAAAGTCCTTATTCGTGTTATATTTTTGTTGTCTTTAGCAAATTAAATTGATTTACACTTCATATAAAATTTAGATAACACAATTCGTTTTATTCAATTGAAATAAATACACCTGTTTGAGATCGGGAGGCGACTGATTCCTCAGCAACGCTTCAATTTCCGTTCCAATACTGCAGTCTAACAAAGAGTCCGTTAGAATTCGACAACAGCGGACTTTCTCGTGTTACCGGCAGCTCATTTCGTAATCGTCTCATTGTTCACATACACATACACGTTATATTGTTACTTGTTTTTGACGTAGAAACGTCTTACTTTTCTATTGCAATATTTAAAGCGCCAAACGCTTGATTTTTTTTTCGAAGAATTTGGACTCAAGTTATCAAGCCAATTGGATTGATGGTATTGACAATAATATTGTCACGTGTAAGGGCCGCTTATGGGGCGTCTTTTCAAAACTTGTCTAGAGCAGTGGACGTATGGGTAGAACTTAATCGTGAACACATCGAGTTGTACTGAACGCAACAACATAATTTTCTCTCTATGTCATCAGAAATATGTTCAGCAATTTATGATTAAATTGTCAATAGTGTGAGATAACCGTCAATAACTAAAACATTTTATTTTCTCAAACTTTTGGAAATAATGTGAAACACTCATCACACTTGCTTGCCTTTTTCGCACTCGGACGACGGTTCAGAACCTGGATTCCGGACTACCTTAACTTTATTCTTAACTTAATTAAAGGTTTAGAATTCAGTTCAGAATTTAGGGGTAGAATACAGGTTCAAAAATTAAAACTAAGACTCTGGAACTGAATCCTAAATCTAGATTCTGTAACTTGTTTCTTGATTAGATTTTGGAGGCGAATTTAATTCCTTAAGAGGAGGGGAGAGGTAGGGTCTAAACGATGAAAAAAATCATCGTACTGGCGAATTTTGTCCAGAGTTATCGTTCAACAAAATAAATTCAAATATTTGGCATGATAAAAAGCAGGATTCGAACAACAATTAGTAACTTTTTCATAGAAAAATATTGAGAAATAAGTCGGTGACGAGGTATTTTTGAGGAAGCTTGTTAAAAATCATGATTTGCGGTGTCCACTGTATCTCAGCGCAAACTAATCAGAAGTGAACAAATCAAAGAAGCATAGTTAGAGTAGAAGTTTTTCTAGACCCCAACGTTTCTGTTTGATTTTTTCATTATTTTTTAAATTTTTGGTAATTGTTCAAAGTGAAAACTACGATTTATCACGAAAAAATCCGCCATTTTGTAGCTGCAAAACCAAACTAACAAACAACAAAAAGTAAAAACGTTGGAGTCTGGTTTTTTATATGTAAAAAGTGTGTGCAAAATTTGAACAAAATTGGTGCAGTAGTTTTTGAATGACGATGGACACGGACTTTCAAAACCTGCTTACGAGAGAAACGCGTTTAAAGTTTTTTGTCAACAAAATCGAAGGAAACAATTCATTACTCTAGGGAGCCCGTATGGTCTAACATTTTCAAAAAATCATGTATTTTCTTCTGTATTCTGTTATAATAAAACATTTCAAGTATGTTTTGTCAAGTTTTGAGATCAATCGAAGTAGTAATCTGTGCGCCGAGTTCTTGCTTCTTCGCAGTATGAGATAGCCATTGATAAAGTTCCATAACTTCCAGAGTTTCGATTCAATAGGCTTGAAAATTTCACAGAATATTCCTGAAATGTTTTACTATAGGAAAATATAAAGAAAATAATAAATGATTTTTAAAAATTGTTAGACCCTACCCTTAACTTAAGTTCGGAATTCGTATTCAGAATTCTGATTCAGAAATTCAACCTCTGAGTTCTGAAACAAAATTCAAGATACGAATTCTAGATCTGGATTCTGAAGCAAAATTTTAGATTTAAACTCCGTGCTCGAATTTTGGAACTGCTGTCAGAACCAAGAATTGAATTCCAGAGTTCAGTTTCAAAACTTAAACAGTAAATTCAGTTCCAAAATTCAATTTCAGAATTCAGAAACTGCATGCTGGAATTGAATGCGGAACTTGGGTTCTGGAACTGAATTCTTTTCCTTAATTTAGGTCCAGAATTCATGTGCAGAACTCAGTTCTGAAATTGAATTCGGAACCAAGATCTCCATCAGAATTACTCAAGTTCATAAATTAGAACGATATGTCAAAATTAGAGTACGTGCGGTACGTTTTCATTCTCGCAATATTTTCTGTTCATTGAATAGAAACAGGAAAGTTTGTTCGAACGTAATCTAGAAAAATCGACGAATTAAAACACCTATAGTTCCGGAACTGGAACTATTATCCACAACGAATTCAGGGATAGTTATGAAACCTTTTCCTTGGGATATATAAGTTTATGTTTGCCTTTTCCTTTGAATATATAAGTTTGTGAAAATCAATTTAGCCATTTAGAAGAAAAGTAAGGGAGATTCTTTTAGCAGTTCTTGACCACTATTTCCAATACTTCCGAAACCTAATTCCGAGGACCGGAATGATCGAAGTTAGTTCGCATCACCAGCAACAGATATGACCTACAAATTGGAACAGTTTTGAATCCTATTGAAAATAAATTTTCCCTGTTTTGCCTCATCGCTTTAGGTAGCGGCATAAAATGTTTAACGCCTAATCCAGCTGCTCCGGAACCGGAGATCGGATCCAAATGAAAATTAGGAAGTTTATTTCGGATTATAACACCTTCTACTTAAACCCAAGTTCATGAAAATCGGCCAATCTCTGAGAAAATAGTCTGAGTTTCATTTTGGAGTATTTAAACACTATTTTCGGGCACGCGAACCAAGATAGCCGGAATTAGTTTGATAGGCCATCTACTAATAATCACTAACGGGTGGAATAATTTCGAGCCCAGTTTAGAATTTTTCCACGTTTTTGGTTTTTGGCTCTACTTTTGGAGTTTCTCTTCACTACCTTCGGTGCTTCCGGAACAGGAAATGAGGAACTATTAGTTCCGAATCAAATTTTTATGCCCTCAAACTAATAAGCTCTGTAAACTAGAAGAATTTATAAGTCAGTTTTAAGGGATTTGCACTTGTGTTTGCCATCGTTTATGAAAAAAACACCATAAAATTGAAAACTTTTCATTTACTGTACTCTATTTCCGAAACCGAAAGTCGGATCCGGATAAAACGTTCTAGAAATTGTTTGATAATTTCAAGCCCTTTCATTTGAATCTAAATTTCTGAAAATCGGTTCAGCCATCTCCGAGAAAAAGAAGTGCATATTTTCGTTACATACATACATACATACATACATACATACACAGACATTTGCTTAGTTTGTCGAACTAAATCGAACGGTATATGACATTCGGCCTTCCGGGCCTCGGCTGAAAAGTTGGCTTTCACAGTGATTGCATAGCCTTTCTGTAGGAGAAAGGCAAAACACGCCCCTGAAAATGAAATTTTTATACCTATGAGTTTGTAATTCCAGAAGCGGAAGTCGTATTCGGTTGAAGTTTGGTAGGGTTATATGGGGTTGTAAATTGGATGAGCGGTCTCTGAAAAAATCGATTGCACAGTTTTAGTTCATTTTGCACATTTCACCACATTTTTTCACAGTGATTGCATAACCTTTCTAGGTGAGATAGGTAAAAATCTAAACTAGGGTCAAAACTTTATCAATCGGAAGTTATTGTCAGTATAAAGCAAAATAAACCGATTTCGCTATCCAGGTTCCCGGTTTCCGATTCTAGAAGCACCGGAAATAGTTGTTATATACTCCAAATTGTATTTTTTTTCGGAGATGGTTTGACCGATTTTCACAAACGTAGATTCAAATGAAAATTCTTATGATTCCATAAAAACTTCTGATTTTCATCAGGATCTGGTTTCCGGTTCCAGAGTTACAGGGTGAAGAGTATTAAAAATTGTGTACCGTTGTTCAAAGTGGTAAAGTTTACAAGTCTCAAATTATTCCTACCGCAGAGGCCAAGCAATGCGAGTCTGACCATCCTGGTTTCCGATTCCAGAAGCATCGGAAACAGTGGAACTGTTTCATTTGATAGGTCTTACTAGTTGATGCACAAACTTTTGTGTTGTTTTCTTTCAAAAAGCAAAGAACAATATATCGAAAAATACCACATCGTTATATGTAAGAATATGATAGGTGGATTAAAACAGCTTCCCACAAATTTTATTGTTAAACAATATATCGTAGACTTTCATGGAAATCAGTTAAATGCCGTTCGGATATATACGCAGCGTTGCCAGGTTGCCAGATTTGTCTTGCACTCAAACACTCAAACTAACCAGATCTTTTGCCAGATTTTCCAATTTTTCCCATATTTTCCAAATTTGTCTAGATTTTGTCAGATCTTACTAGATCTTTACGGTTTTAGCCTCTATACGATTGGTGGGGAGACTTTTTTTTTGCTCACTGAAAATGAAGCCCGGCAAAAATTACATTGTATATAGTTAGTAGATTCAGAAAATGCAGATAAATTTTTGAGTTTTGACAGATTTTTTAAAAAGTAACCTGGCTACTCTGCATATACCCCCTCACACCTCCCCCCCTGAATGATCCCTGCGCACGGGCCTGGTTTCAATTCAATCAAAAGGATGTATGTATATTGCAAAAATATCTATTATTTATCCTTCGTTTTTTCGTTCGACAAACAACAAAATAACTCGATCGGACGATAATCAGTTTTCGATTGTCAGAAAAGGCTCCCACAGTGTGAGTAAATAACTGTAGTGTGGAATAAGAGTGTTTTGATCATAACAAAAATCGCTTAAAAAGAATGTATCTGTCCAGGGATAACTCTTGCAAAAACTGAATAGCGGTGACAACGCTCAATCAACGAGCAGTGCTTAAAACAAGCAGAATTTTTGAAAGATCGAGCTGTGAGCTTTGCTCAGATCGATCGTCTAGCGTGGCAAATGTGATAATAACAATTGTTCAGATTGATACTAGGATTTTGTTTTTTCTTCTTTACGTTAGTCTTCCTAGTCAATCAGTTGGAGTTGAGTTGTTTCAAGCCATCTAGGAGTGTAATGATGCCTTTCTCATTGAAAGTAGGGTAAGGGCTCCCTATTTCATCTCATTTGTAAGGACGTCGCCTTCAAACCTCGATTTAGCCACTAAAATCACTATAACCATTTCATATTACTGCTTCATTCGCCTTGCTCCACATTTAGATTTGATTCACATTCCTTGGAAATTAAAATAATGTTCATAAAACAGCAAAAAATACTTATGAAATGTTCACTACTCTGCTCCTAATTTCATCTCAATGGATTTTTATCCATCCTATCGTTGATCCTTTATTCATCCTATAAATTAGCAATGGCGACAGCAATCAAAACGAAATATTCCACTATTACACTCTCAGGTTCAAAATGTCAGAATTCTTCTTAAAAACGGCCTAATGCCAACTATGAGACAATATACGATATTTTTAGAACCAGTTTGAAATCATTTCAACGTTTAAAAATTTTTCAGTCGTTTCCGTTACTTTTAGCTTTAAATTTAAAATTTTACTGAAAAGTTAATTTGGTGAACTTTAAATAAAAACAAAACTGTGATTGTTACTATTTATTCATTAGCCCTTCTTAAAACAAAGTGTAGAGCCAGAGATGCCATTTATACAGATTTATATGTATTGTATAGATTTTTGCGTTCGCATACTGGTTTAAATCAAAGTAAAGATTTTGTAAATATTTCCTAAATTTAATACAGATTTGTGCAGGTTCATAGAAAGAAAGAAGTAAAATATTAGACTTTTCTCTCTGATTATCTATTAGTATTTGATTGCAGTGATTCTTTAAAAGTTTATTAATCATCGGACAAACCACATGTTAAAGTGGAAATCTTTTATGAAGATAATTGATTATGAACACCGACAAACATTTATATTAAAATTTGGAACCAATTTGAACTAATTGAAGCCAGATAGTTTCATAGAATATGTATTACGTTGCATAGAAAGTCTATATCTGGTCTATCTGTTTTCACTAATAAAATAATGTTAACAGATTTTATTAGTGAAAACAGATTTAACATAATTTTATTCGTGAAAACAGATAGACTAGATATAGAGTTTCTATGCAACGTAATACATATTTTCTATGAAAATATCTGGCATCTTTGTGCACAGCCGATGAAACACACACACTTCACAGCGTTATGTTGACGTATAGCGGAATGAAACCAGTGCTACTAGATTTGCCACAATGGTTATTTCATTAGTATTTAACATGCTCTTTCTGGTAATATTCGAAGCCAAAACAGTTTTATTGAAATATTAATATCAATAATATTCACTAATAGTACTGTTGTTTTACCGTTGAATTCCACTATGTTATATCACGTCATTACACTCTCACAAAGTCACTATTTTCACAGTCACTATTTTTCCGAAAGTGTATCAAACGTTATATAACGTATTATAACGGTTTTATAAGTACACTGAAGAAGGATGCAAATAGCATTCCGAAATACGTATCTGTATTATAACGTTTGATACACTTTCGGAAAAATAGTGACTGTGAAAATAGTGACTTTGTGAGAGTGTAATGACGTGATATAACATAGTGGAATTCAACGGTAAAACAACAGTACTATTAGTGACAACATTCTACTAACAGCTCAAACAGAAATTTAGTGATCAATAATATTATTAAACTAATGTCACGGATACCAAAAAACATACTTTTTGATGAGATTTTGAAGAAGAAAAACAATTTTTGTTTTGTAACATTATGAGATAACTTGGCAACTTTGCGAAACCAAATGAGATGAAAACAAAGCGCAATCAAGTGAACTTAGTGAAAAACTTTCATCTTATATTTTTAAAGACTTTTATTCTTTGTCGGGTAGTTTTTGAAGTATTAAATCGTTTATTAAATAAGTAGCAAGTGAACATTACTAATTATGAAGTCATCCAGCATTCAATGGTAGTGTAATTGTGCGAAAAAGTGATCATGTTTTGAGACGAATCGATTAGTAAATAATCAGAAATATGACAAACTGAAAATCTTGAGACGAAAATGTGTCCTAAATTGAAAAGTGAATTTATTTTAAATGAAAAAAACGATAACCGAAAAACTTAAAACCATTTCTTTCAAAAGGAAAGTGTGACAATAGCTTTTATAATCATTTTAAAACATTTCACAGTTTGGTTCAGGTAGGTTTTAAAATATTATTCATGATCAAAGTAATGAGGTGAAGGGATGAGATGGAAATAGGAGCTCAGATGAAATAGGGAGCCGTTACCCTATGTTGAGAAAATGGTGCAAGTTTCATTTCACATATTTTGACTACTATTTCCGGTACCGAAATAGGAAAAGTAAATTTGTATGGTCATACATCAACCAGACCTGCATATTAGATCAGTTTCAAAGATTATGTTTACGTATTTTGCATAGTCGGTTTGACTGAAGGCCTGAAGTTTTCAAAACTTCCCACCCTATAATTCCGGAAGTCGGATTCGGCTGGAACCTCGAAACCAGACCAATATATTTGAAGAGTTTCTCACACTGTTTCGCAAAGCGTATTTTTGGAAATTTTGTTTTGTGATTATATAACAAGATTAACATATTGCAATAATTTCCATCACAGTTTCACAGAGTTTATGCGTTCTCTGTATCGTCACGCAATTGGCGGCTGGAAAGTATTAACACTTTTTTATTCTTACAATTCCGAAATCGAAAGTTGGATCATAGAATTCCCGGAACCGGAAGTTTGCTTTTCTCGTATAGAAATTCACTGTGAAAACCGAATTTTGAACCGAAGCCCGGAGTGCCGAGTGTCTAATACCATTCGGCTAAGTTCGTCAAGTACGCAAAAATTGGTATACGTGTGAGAAAAATATTCACTTACTTTTCTCCGAGATGGCTGAACTTATTTTCACAAACTTAGACTCAAATGAAGGGTACTATTGTCCCATACGAAACGTTTTAAATTTTGTATGCATCTGACTTTCGATTTCGGAATTATAGGGTGTTGAGTAAAAAAACTACAAATTCAAAAGTTTGACGTCATAGAAAAATATGTAAGGATGATCAATTTTTCGAAAATGGTAAATTGATTCCTCTAGTTTATAGATCTTGTTAGTTGTAGGTTCCCGGAACTCGATGTCGAAAGTACCGGAGATAATGGATAATTTCTTAAAAATGGAAATAACTCACTTTTCTTCGCAACGGTACATCCAATTTTCGCAAACTTTGAATCAAATAAAAGGGCTCATAGTCCGTTATAGAATTGCTGAATTCGATCCGTATCTGACTTCCGGTTCCAGAATTACAGGGTGATGAGTATTTGAAATTTTAAGCCGTCGTGTAATGCGATAGATGCAAAACAGGCAAAAATTCTTTTATATTTGACTCAAAACTGTGATAATTTGTGCGTTATGTAAGTTACTCATCATACTAATCGACTTCGGCTGTTCTGGTCCCCGAAATCTACACTCCAATAAAATTTGAATTTTACAGGTGACTTAATCCCTCATACGATGTAATTCATAAAGACTTAATTTGTCAAATGACGGAAGATTTTATTTCTAATGACTTAATGTTAGATGAGCTTGAATTTTACTGGCTTCGACTGTAACTTGCGTTCTGCTAGCAGGTGCGACTGTATGAATTTAAATGCACCTTTTACCAGCCAAGCAGATGCATGCTTCTGTGGCTCAGTCGATTAACAGACGTACTTGCGATACAATGATTCTCGGTTCAAGTCGCGGCGGTTGCTATTAGTATTTTTTTTTATTTCAATGAATTTCATGTCATGGAGTCTTAGACACAATATTAAATGTTCTTCGAAGTAAATTTGCGTGAACTGCGACGCTCCATTTATGTGCATCAAATAAGATGTAAAATCACAGGGTTTTTTCAAGTGTGTAGTTCTACCGAAAATAGTGTCCAAAACTCCAAAATGGAACTAGCTCACTTTTCTCCGCAACGACTCCACCGATTTTCTCAAACCTAGATTCAAATGAAAGGCCTTACGGTCATTAACAGAATTTCTGAATTTGATCCGGATCTTACTATTACTATCACTATTACTATTACTATTACTATTATTATTACTATTACCATTACAATTACCATTACTATTACTATTACTATTACTATTACTATTACTATTACTATTACTACTACTATTACTATTACTATTACTATTACTATTACTATTACTATTACTATTACTATTACTATTAATATTACTATTACTATTACTATTACTATTACTATTACTATTACTATTACTATTACTATTACTATTACTATTACTATTACTATTACTATTACTATTACTATTACTATTACTATTACTATTACTATTACTATTACTATTACTATTACTATTACTATTACTATTACTATTACTATTACTATTACTATTACTATTACTATTACTATTACTATTACTATTACTATTACTATTACTATTACTATTACCATTACAATTACCATTACCATTACTATTATTATTACTATTATTATTACTATTACTATTACTACTACTATTACTATTACTATTACTATTACTATTACTATTACTATTACTATTACTATTACTATTACTATTACTATTACTATTACTATTACTATTACTATTACTATTACTATTACTATTACTATTACTATTACTATTACTATTACTATTACTATTACTATTACTATTACTATTACTATTACTATTACTATTACTATTACTATTACTATTACTATTACTATTACTATTACTATTACTATTACTATTACTATTACTATTACTATTACTATTTCTACCCAAGTAACAATTTTTGTTACGCTAGCTTGTTTGCGACTAGTTTGCAACCAGATATTTGAGTGATTGTTACTATCATCTCACCACTTGCATGACTCAAAAAGCGCAGTTTCTACTAGTTGTTAAGTCGGCTAAAAATAAGTTGTCGCTACGTTGTAATGTCATACTGAAAGAACTTATCTTTTCATAACTTGAAAATAACTTGTTTTCAAGTAAACTAGTTGAAACTTAGTCACCATCGACATTATAAACATTGAATGCATACAGAACACTTTTCTATCATCAATAAAAAAGCAGAAGAGTACTTTAAATCACAAACTTGATACAAGGTGCAAATTTCACAACGATTTTGAAACTGTCGAGCGGAATTAAATTTTACTCAACTGTTTTTTATGCGCCTTCAATCAAAATCTGTTCATAAAGATATAAAAAATAAACAGCAAAATAACACTATGTTCAGAATGCTCAAAATTATTCCAAGTAGAGTGATTTCTCATCATTTTAAATTCATATATCATGAGAATTATAATATTATCACAATCGATGTTCAATCCCTATATTATTTTCTTCGTATTTATGACAGTGCATAGAACAAAAATGACTATTCTGCCTTTCACTATTTTCGGCAAAAAGTAGTTTTGAAACAAGTAATATCCTGGTTTTAATTATGTTTCATACACTTCTTGAGACTCCATATTGTGTTCGCCATATTCAGGCCAACAAAGGTTGTTTTGTTTGCATTTTCGTTACCATAACGTTGGGAAAACCTACCGATAACTATCAGAATCAATGAAGAAATTATATGTTATAATCTTATAGTATCTAAGTTATTACTACATCAATTCACAGTAACGATTTACATATACGCTTACGTATTTATAATGGTTTCGCAACGGAAAATAAACCTTTTTTCAACTAGTAGCTAAAAACATAGCTGTAAGTAAAGATATGTTAGAATCAAGTAACGATAACTTACAAATGATAGTTAGTTTAATGTTTACGTTATAAAGAAACACTGCTGTCACCTTGTTTTAACCAGTATAACATAAAACACATATTCGTGCTCTTGTTGCAACATAGTTTGGACTTTGTCGTATCAGAACTAGTTGTGGATTGCTACTTGGGTATTACTATTACTATTACTATTACTATTACTATTACTATTACTATTACTATTACTATTACTATTACTATTACTATTACTATTACTATTACTATTACTATTACTATTACTATTACTATTACTATTACTATTACTATTACTATTACTATTACTATTACTATTACTATTACTATTACCATTGCAATTACCATTACCATTACTATTATTATTACTATTACTATTACTATTACTACTACTATTACTATTACTATTACTATTACTATTACTATTACTATTACTATTACTATTACTATTACTATTACTATTACTATTACTATTACTATTACTATTACTATTACTATTACTATTACTATTACTATTACTATTACTATTACTATTACTATTACTATTACTATTACTATTACTATTACTATTACTATTACTATTACTATTACTATTACTATTACTATTACTATTACTATTACTATTACTATTACTATTACTATTACTATTACTATTACTATTACTATTACTATTACTATTACTACCCAAGTAACAATTTTTGTTACGCTAGCTTGTTTGCGACTAGTTTGCAACCAGATATTTGAGTGATTGTTACTATCATCTCACCACTTGCATGACTCAAAAAGCGCAGTTTCTACTAGTTGTTAAGTCGGCTAAAAATAAGTTGTCGCTACGTTGTAATGTCATACTGAAAGAACTTATCTTTTCATAACTTGAAAATAACTTGTTTTCAAGTAAACTAGTTGAAACTTAGTCACCATCGACATTATAAACATTGAATGCATACAGAACACTTTTCTATCATCAATAAAAAAGCAGAAGAGTACTTTAAATCACAAACTTGATACAAGGTGCAAATTTCACAACGATTTTGAAACTGTCGAGCGGAATTAAATTTTACTCAACTGTTTTTTATGCGCCTTCAATCAAAATCTGTTCATAAAGATATAAAAAATAAACAGCAAAATAACACTATGTTCAGAATGCTCAAAATTATTCCAAGTAGAGTGATTTCTCATCATTTTAAATTCATATATCATGAGAATTATAATATTATCACAATCGATGTTCAATCCCTATATTATTTTCTTCGTATTTATGACAGTGCATAGAACAAAAATGACTATTCTGCCTTTCACTATTTTCGGCAAAAAGTAGTTTTGAAACAAGTAATATCCTGGTTTTAATTATGTTTCATACACTTCTTGAGACTCCATATTGTGTTCGCCATATTCAGGCCAACAAAGGTTGTTTTGTTTGCATTTTCGTTACCATAACGTTGGGAAAACCTACCGATAACTATCAGAATCAATGAAGAAATTATATGTTATAATCTTATAGTATCTAAGTTATTACTACATCAATTCACAGTAACGATTTACATATACGCTTACGTATTTATAATGGTATCGCAACGGAAAATAAACCTTTTTTCAACTAGTAGCTAAAAACATAGCTGTAAGTAAAGATATGTTAGAATCAAGTAACGATAACTTACAAATGATAGTTAGTTTAATGTTTACGTTATAAAGAAACACTGCTGTCACCTTGTTTTAACCAGTATAACATAAAACACATATTCGTGCTCTTGTTGCAACATAGTTTGGACTTTGTCGTATCAGAACTAGTTGTGGATTGCTACTTGGGTATTACTATTACTATTACTATTACTATTACTATTACTATTACTATTACTATTACTATTACTATCACTATTACTATTACTATTACTATTACTATTACTATTACTATTACTATTACTATTACTATTACTATTACTATTACTATTACTATTACTATTACTATTACTATTACTATTACTATTACTATTACTATTACTATTACTATTACTATTACTATTACTATTACTATTACTATTACTATTACTATTACTATTACTATTACTATTACTATTACTATTACTATTACTATTACTATTACTATTACTATTACTATTACTATTACTATTACTATTACTATTACTATTACTATTACTATTACTATTACTATTACTATTACTATTACTATTACTATTACTATTACTATTACTATTACTATTACTATTACTATTACTATTACTATTACTATTACTATTACTATTACTATTACTATTACTATTACTATTACTATTACTATTACTATTACTATTACTATTACTATTACTATTACTATTACTATTACTATTACTATTACTATTACTATTACTATTACTATTACTATTACTATTACTATTACTATTACTATTACTATTACTATTACTATTACTATTACTATTACTATTACTATTGCTATTGCTATTGCTATTACTATTACTATTACTATTACTATTACTATTACTATTACTATTACTATTACTATTACTATTACTATTACTATTACTATTACTATTACTATTACTATTACTGTTACTATTACTATTACTATTACTATTACTATTACTATTACTATTACTATTACTATTACTATTATGATTATTATTATTATTATTATTATTATTATTATTATTATTCGAATAATAGAGCAATTTCAGAAGTATTGAAATCAATAAGACGAAAGATAAAAGATTTCCTTCTCGATTACTGTTATAATTGACTACCAACGAGCGCCAAGTCATCCAGAATCTGTCTTCAGAGTGAATTTTGACAGATGGATCATTGGCCATTTTCAGAAGAAAAAAACGAGATTAAATCATTTTCCGGAGAAATAATGCAAAATTCATAGATTTCAAGAGGTTCATCCATAGATCCGTGGAAAAAAGAGGCGTGCAAAACAGCTCATGTTGGTGAACAGCTCCGAACCGATCAGCTCATTAAAGTGATCCGATTGGATGTATCAGCTCATCAGCTCTTTTAGTTTGAAATTTAGGTTCATTTTGTGCGCCGTTTTTCTTATGCACCGGTTTTCTTTCATATGCATGATCGAAATTGAATCATTGATTTGCAATGATGCAATGAATGCAATTTGAATTAATTTATCTTTAATTCTGTATAAAATGTTCAAAACGACGTATGTAACAATGAGAGATTCTCTTTGTTTATTTTCTCTTTTGATTATTACGGCACTCTTAGCAATCCTTTACTCCAATTATTTACCGATAATAATAACTAAAGATATCATCTTTTAATCTGCTCTGGAGAAATTACCGAAAAAAGCAGGAATATTTCGCAATAATCGAAAGAGAAAGTAAACAAAGAGAATCTCTCAATGTTACATGCGTCGTTTTGAACATTTTATACAGAATGGATGTCGACTAAATTGAATCTATTAAAGAGCCGAAGATCCGATCAGCTCGTAGCGTGTTCCCTTCATCATAATGCAGTGAACTGGGTAGCAAATGAGTGAGCTGGAGAGCTGCGCGTGCTTTGAAAAGAGCTGTGAGCTGTCAGCTCACTTCAATGATTCGATTCACTGGAACAGCTCAGGAGCGAATTGCCCATCTCTAGTGGAAAAGGTAGTAATCCGTAAATCTACGGATAAATCCGTAGAGTTGGCATCACTGCTGCTGCAAGGTGGCATAACAGTACAGTATAAACTTTTATGCACTGATGAGTCAAAGACGAAATGTAAAGTTTAAACGAATCTGAGCGAAGCGCGTCGATTCTCAAAAAACTTGTTCAGTGCCAAGGCGAAGCACTGAAGACATCGTTGAATAAGTACTAGCTCCTAGTACTCCTAGTAGCTTCACTTTGTGAAATGATTTGCTGCTCTAGCGATTCCCATTAGCGTTGCCGATGTGCACATTGAAACTCATTTACAGATCGATCTTAGGGGATAAAACCGCACAAATTTCGATCTTTAGAAAAAAATATTCCAATAACGTAAGACGTCTGCTAATTGACTGTACCAAAAATATATGAGCATAACTACTTTCAGTAACGGTTTACTGCGTTCCGAGTAGGCAAGAAGACATTCTACTATAGTGACACGATAGTATCTAGATGAACAGGTAGAAAAGGTCCTTCCTTAGCACAAGTGGCAGTTTCTCTTTGTTGATTTTCACTTCCATGTAGAACGGCATATTCCAGTATTTTATTATAATTTCTTCATTGGGGCTCGAAAATTGATGGTTTTAGTTATCATTATTTGTAAAAAGTTATCGATAGTACCATAATAATTGTTTGTTTTTACCTTTTTTATATATATAAAAAATAGGTATAGAATTCGTTAAAACTTTCGAAAAATTTTCCGAGGCCCGGAGGGCCGAATGTCATATACCAATCGATTCAGCTCGACGAACTGAGCAAATGTCTGTGTGTGTGTGTGTGTGTGTGTGTATGTGTGTGTGTCTGTATGTGTGTTGTCAACTAAGAGGTCGAGATCTCAGAGATGGCTGGACCGATTTTGATCAAACTAGTCGCAAATGAAAGGTCTCCCCGTCACCCAGAACGCTATTGAATGGTTTTGAGATCGGATGTTTACTTTTTGAGTTATACGAAGTTTTATGTCAAAATTTTCACTTTTTTGACAGTATCTGTCACAATTGACCTTGAAAACAGAATATGTTTTCAGACTTAGATTCCGCACGGTAATAGCTATCCAACAAGCCATAGATTGTTAAAATCCGTCCATTTTTAACGGAGATATCGATTTTTTTGTGTAAGCGACTTTTCCCCTATATTCCAGCAGTAGAAGTTGTGAGCGCTGTATGGCAAAGAAAGGCTTGGGAGCAACGTAAAACACGATTTTTTATACTGTTACATACAATAGTTTCTAAGTTCCAAAAAGACTGTGAACAGCATTATTTTTCATGACATTTTGCCTCAGACCAATTTTAGCACGGTTCGTTTTTGGCAACATAATCGTTCGAATATGACATATTGGAAAGATGGCAGTACTTCCGAATTCTGAACAATTTCATAATTATATTGATTTAAACTGCTTACAGCAATAAATGCTGGAAGAACAAAACACCCATATACCATTTGAATCAGTTCGTCGAGATCAGCAAATGCGTATGTGACAAATAATTTCACTCCATTTTTTACCTTATTTTCGAAGATGACTCAACCGTTTTCTACAAACTCAGATTCATATGAAAATTCGTATGCTCCTAAACAAGGTTCCTGAATTATGTTTGGATCCGACTTCTGGTTCCGGAACTACAGGATGATATGTGAAACGAAATTAAAATTGTGTAACTTATTTTCCTCGTAGATGGCTGAACCGATCTAAGATTCAAATGATATCTAAGAATCATCTAAGATTTGCTGATTTGAATAGTCGACAACCAAATAAACTTATTTCAGTTTTAGTGGTATTCAGTTTTCGAAGGAAGGCACCCAACAATTTAACTCGTACTACGATTTCTCAAAGATGTCTATACTGATTTTTAAACATATTGAAACAAATGTAAACTAATCAGGTGAATTTGTCTGACTTCGGCTACACCGATTTTCAAATTTCGGCTCCAGCATCGAATCGTTTCTCAAAGCTCAATCGTTTTCTCAAATAAAGCCAAATCGAATTTCAGAAAAAAAATTCAAATTAAAATAAACTTATAGTCCCACACAAAATTAATTAATTTTATTCAATGCTGACTTTCAATTCTGGAATTACAGGAGGATGAATTTTTAAAATTCAAACTGATATAGAAGATGATAATCCCGAAAAGCTTGAAAGTTGGACTCAAAACTATTGCAATTTATTCGTCATATGGCCATACGAATCGGTTTTTTTATGCTGGTTCCTGAATACCGGCTCTGGAAGTACCTTAAATTACCGTAAATTCTAAAGTGGAACTCACTTCGACATATCATGAAAAGTTTAATCGATTGTAACCTTTTTAGATAGAGTAATGAGTGATTAAAATGTCAAATTGCAGCTTAAAACGACGGTCATTAAAATAATGTCATGAAAACCGAAGAATATTCATGAAAAAAACACATGCGGATTGATAAAAAAAAAGGTATCATCTCACTGCTAGGTGGATTAAGCACGTTTTTGGATTTACTAACGCCTATGAGAAAACGTGAGATGAGATTTCACGTGTTTTTTCGACGTAGGACTACGTCTTTGTTTTCTATACAAGGGTGGATACTCAAAATTCTTAAAATAATACCGTATGAAACAGTGGTCAGGGTTCAAACATCTTCAGCTTGACAAATTTCATCAGTTTTTCTATATCAATTCACCTAACTCTTGAAGATTATTCTACGCATCGATTCGCGAACTTAAAACTATAGAATTAGAGTCCGAAACTTCAATTAATAACGAACAAGGTCAAAAAATTTCTGTTCTCCAAGCCGCTTCCCTTCACAGAGACGACAATCCCGTATACATAAGTCTAATGTGCATTTCGCATAGCATAAATGCTACAATTTGAACAGATTTGTGCGGTTCGTGAAAGTCGTAGAGAAGGTTACTGTTAGAAATGTCGGATTCTTCGAACTACTCGATTATTCAATCTTCGAGTATACTTTTCAATTTAATCGATTAAATATCAATCGAATATCAGGGTTATTATTCGAATGTTTGTTCAGGAGAAACCGGAGCTAAAACGGCACTGAGGTCTTTTTAAACGCGGTATTTATGCACTTTTTACGCGGATTTACGAAGTTACCCGTTTTTCACGTGGATTTCAGAAGTTACGTGATTTTTAAACGTGAATACATTTTACTTTACTATGGGGTGTTTTCAAAGTATATTCTCTGGGAGAGTGATAAGTTTTTGATCGTGAATATCTCCTGTTGTAACTATCGTATCAACATAATTTTTGCTACCTGTCATCGAAATATGATCAGCAATTTATGATAAAATTTTCAGTTGTATGGCATAACCACAAATTATTCAAAATTATTGTTTTCTGTTAGTAAAGCAAGTACATCTTAAGCATCTCATTTCGGTTGATTCTAACTGAGCTCTGTTACATCAAGCATTCTTTCCATTCAGTTCCAGAATTTAATTTCGAATGGACTTCTGTTCCTGCGTTGTACATTCGAGGGGAATAAGTTCCAATATTATTATATTCGGCACGGTACCAAAAGTATCAACAAATAATATATTTGAATTCCATCATTAAACCCCCTATGAGGAAAAAACATATGTGAATGAAAAAGAACGACTTGTCGGTTACGTCACTTATACGAATATGTCTTCGGAGCAAAACGTGTTCGCCATGAGCATTATGAACAAATCAAAAAATCAAATAGTAACTCACAAACGCGTCTAAGATTTTCGAAATCGGTTCAGGTATCTCCAATAACATTTAGAAGAGCTATTGTACCAATGGTCATCTCATTAATATAGTCGACATGTTATTTTGCCGATTACTCGACTTTCAATCAACGAATTATGATAAAATCGGATACGACACCTTTGATTCGGTTCTAAGAAGCGATATCACAGAGTAAATAACTCGAAAATTGTTCAATACTTCTGTTATAGCGACGCAAAAACTTGAAGCGAATGCACTTATTTTCTTCTCACCCTTAAGGTCAATCTATCGAACAGCGGCAGCAGATTTCATTCTAACTAATGGTTGTCGTATATGAGATGACTACTGGAGCTGAGATGACTTTTGGAGCCGTTACGCTATATTGAAGAAAGCAACGCATCTTCCGGAACGGAAATGTTGACCACAACTCTTCCGAATTTGATTATTGACCTTATAATAAAATTAGCCTAACTTTACCGACATTTGTTGATTCATCCCCGAGAAAATTGATCCGATAAACAAAATGCTTTTGGTCGGTTGCGTCACTTATACCTTCGTACTACCGAAAGTGACAGGCAACTTGATCGTTTTCCAGCAAGCAGTTGCAATCGGTTTAGTTATTTTCGAGATAATTGAGCGGATAGTAAAATTACGATCTCATCGAGCTAAGTAGAATGGTTTATAACACTAAGGGCTTCCGGGATTCGATGTAAATTCAATTCTATATTCTTTCTCTAGAAAAAGGCATAAATGCAAATTTACGGAAAAAACAACAATCAATTTCCTGTACCAAATTAACGCCATTCAAATTCAACATAATGACCAATATTTGTTTTGCGACCGCGGGTTTCGCCCTGCATCATTTCAAAACTATTCATTTTGGCTTAAATAAACAAATACCCAAAAACATAAGAATCAGCTATGTCAGATAATGTTAAGTCTTTTCTTTTACCTTCCAGACATTTTATTTATTTCCGTAATTTTCCGTAGAAAAATTTCAACTTCCGTAGATTTTTTCTAAGGATCCGTAGAAAATCTACCGAATTCGAAGATCTTCGGAGATTTCCACAAATCTAATATTACTGATCAGAACAATTTGCCGGATGAGAAACATTTGAGTGTAGTTCTTTTTTTGAAGCATACATATCGACTTGTAGCGATGAATCGCTCGAAAATCGATTCCGAAAAATAAGCAAAGGGCGGTTAGAAACACATTTCTAACGTCCCAGAAATTTTATGAAAAGAGAGTAATGAGCCTTACCAAATTGGTTTTCTAATATGAAAAGGAATATTCTCTTCTAGTGATACATATATGATACGTAGAATGTATTGTATTGTATTGCATATATGTGTAAGGACATTTAACGGTTGTTTGGCAAAGTAATCACTAAGTAGCAACACAGAGAACAGACATCCAAGCTAGTACAAACTTTTAAAAAAACGCTGTATAAAGCATACAAGTGAAAATCAGTGAAAACCACCGTTGCGAACGACTTTGCACGCAAGAATTACCATTGTATGAAAGCTCGAAAGCAAGAGCCCATAAGGGATTACTGAGTGGCTCGATGCGCCTCTACAGGAGAACTGCTGCTTGGTGGTTGCTTTTTAAAACAACCGTTCAATTTTTACTCACATTGAAATCGCTACTTGGATGTCTGTTATCTGTGGTAGAAATTCGCCTACTAGGTTTTACACAACATGATAAAACCTCACAAAATGAACAGAATGAATTTTTTTTGACAGTCGCCGGTGGTTTGTTTGCGGTTTGAAAGTTCATCAGAGGTTCATCATCGTTTCAATTTAAAAATGGTAAGTCGCCTCACACTAAACAGATTTATACAAATATCGCTCCTTGATGGTGGGAACGCATACAGGGTAATTTTTTTATTAACGAGATGGCTTTTTGGTCAATTGGTTTCTCGTCAAAACATTTATTTTTCGTTAAAAGCCAATGTTTCGAAGGTTATACCTTCATCTTCAGGGCAAAACGGTATAACCTTCGAAACGTTGGTCTGTAACGAAAAATAAATGTTTTGACGAGAAACCAATTGTCCAATAAGCCATCTCTTTATTTGATACAACATTAATTGGTCCCATCCGCATCAAACACATTTTTTTTAGTTCTTTTCACAGTGGAATAAGTTTTTAACAGGCACTTTTTCGTCATTTTTCAATTTTGAATTTCATGAATTTGGAATCATTTTGAAAATTTGGAAATTCATGAATTTGAAATCATTTTGAAAAAGATTTAACGCAGGATGATGCTGATTCCTCACTTTACTTTATGAACCCTTATGAAGAACGGTTCACTTGGTAGGAATATGCTCTTATATGGGTTTCCAGTAGGCTTTCGTGAAGTTCAAAGTTTTAATGCAAGATTTATCATATAGCATTGAATTCAGCTACAAGTAATAATTAATATTGAAAATGTTACTTTGGTAAAGATTTTCGGGATTTGATGAAAAGTCGATTTTACTAGAAATTCTAATCTAAAATCTTTGGAGAAAGGCAATCAACATCAACAATCAATTATTAATACCAAATTTTAAAACATTCCAATTCAAACTATGGCTACTATTTTATCAGTTTTGCGACCGTGGGTTTATCCGTGCGTCGTTTCAAAATTATTTATGTTATAAATTATTAAATGCTCAGAAATATCAGAATCTGCGATGTCAGATAGTGATAGACTTTTTTTCACTCTCCAGACAGAATAGTTTTAGTAGTTCTTTTTACGAATCCGTAAATTACATTCCTTTTGTGGAATTTGGCATTTCTGTTTCACTACCGATTCTTAGCGTACAGAAGCATCGCATGGCTATCACTACGATCCAACTAACGCTAAGAATCCTTCCAGGCCGGGGCTCGACGAAGATACGACAAGCAGTGATGCCAGGTCATTTTTTCAAAAATTTGTGATCAAGCCAATAAACTGTCTGCAAAACCTGTTCATGTTTCCTGTTACATAGTAGCTGAAATCATTTTGTTGAGCGAAAAAAAATGTCTCGTTACTTCCAACCGCTCCCTAGCAAATTGAAGACTTTTCGGGGCTCGTTTAAAATCTGTTGTCGATTTCAGATATCTGTGTCATTCTTAAAATCTGTGCAGAGAATTGAAAATCTGTAAAACACAGATTAATCTGTGAACCTGGTCTCTCGGACGACAACTGGCTTGTAAGACCGGTGCACTATGTATTCACAATCTGATATCACTGTTCAGAATAATTTTCTGGATGAGAAACATTTTAGTCTAGTTCGACGTTTAAAGGTATACCGATTTCCCAGTGTTTATACCGATTTTTTACCTATATACCGCAATTGAGGTTTCTATACCCGGTGAAAAATGAAAGGCGGCCCTACTGAAAAATGGGAGGCCAACACGTTTCCTGATGAAAACAAAAGAATATGTAAAAGCGATTCACACGCAGCATCAAGCGACTATCACCTGCATGGAACGATTGCGGAACAACAACATTAATTGTATGCAATTCATTTGAAAGGACACTACGTCAAGTTCACGGAACATTTTAACTACGGATACGTGAGCAATATTTGGCTAAAATAAATTATAAATTAATCTGGACGTCGACCGAAGTTGATTGATCGTCTGAATCGTGTTTAATGCATGCGTTTCCTGATGAAAACAAACCAATCCCATTTGCATTTGTGGTTCTAAGTGAGCTGTCAGATTGCCTAATACAGGTATGTTCTCCTAAAATACCACCTTACAGATAAATACCGATTTCGGGTTTTTTTCTGGGATAAGCATGAGAAAAAGTAGTCGTAGGAAATTTTTTTCGCTCACTTAACTGAGCCATTTTCTTGGTACTTATGTGGCAGAGATTCTGATACACATTTTTGCACCGGTTAAAGATTTTTGGAAATATGACCTGACAACGCTGGTTTAGTTCTTATCTTGAAGCATACATATCGACTTGTAGCGATAAATCGCTCGAAAATCGATTTATAAAAATTAAAAATAGGTAAGAGCCTGTTATATACATCGAAACATTTCTAACGTCCAAGAAATTGGTGAAAAGAGGGTGTTGAGCCTTACCAAATTGGTTTTCGAATATGAAAAAGAATATTCTCTTCTAGTGATACATATACGATGCGTAGAATGTCTATTGTAATGCATTTGTGTGTGTGAGAAAATTAACGGCTTGCTTGCAAAGTAATCACTAATACTGTTTTTCATTGAAGAACACTAGTGCAGAGTTACCATATTCACAGATTTTTCTATAAAACCACAGATTTTTGGCCTATTTTGCCTCACAGATTCTGTGTCACAGAACACAGATTTTATCAAAATTCACAGATTTCTACAGATTATTATGAACATTTCATAAAAATGACAGATTTTCAAAATGTTTTTTACAGGTTATGTTCGAAAATGTACAACACAGATAGTACACGGATTTATCAAGTTTTGAAACACAGATTGTAAAATCTGTATGAAATGTTCAAAACGACGAATGTAACAATGAGAGGTTCTCTTTGTTTACTTTCTCGTTCGATTATCACGGTACTCTCAGCAATCCTTCACTCCAATTATTTACCGATAATAATAACTAAAGCTATCATCTTTTAATCTGCTCTGAAGAAATTACCGAAAAAAGCAGAAATATTCCGCAATAATCGAAAGAGAAAGTAAACAAAGAGAATCTCTCATTGTCACATTCGTCGTTTTGAACATTTTATACAGAAATAGTAACTTTGCATTGAACGACATACTGCACTGAAAATCATTTCTACCTATTTTTTAGGAGAAATTGTTTATTGTTCATTGTTTATTGGAGCAGGGAAAAACCCTCTTGAGTTGACCAAATTCACTCATTGTTGAGCTATTCTATAAGCTACCCAAAATTAGGTCGTTATCTACTCAAACTTTGAGTAATTAGTGAAAAAGTTCTTATTTATAATTACTTCCTCACTTTTCTCAGAGGTGGCGTGTCCGATTTCAACAAACTTAGATTTAAATGAAAGGTCGGATGGTCTAATACAAAACTTCCAAATTTCATCCGGATCCGACTTTCGGTTCCGAATAATAGGGTGAAGTGTGTTAAAAATTGGATACCGTTACTTGAAACGGCGAAACAAAACACGTAAAAAAATTTCTTAACTTGCCTCGAAACTATTCCAATCGGTAGTCATTGTCAATAGACAACCAAATAACTCGATTCCGGCTATGCTGGTTCTCGGATTCTGATTTCGGAAGCACCGGAAATAAAAAAAATTGGAGGATTGTATGCAAGACACGACCGAGCACAATAACATAAAAAATGAAACATCGGTATACCTGGCAACTTATCTTGAAACATACATATCGATTTGTAGCGATAAGTCGCTCGAAAATCGATTAAAAAAATAGGTATAGAGCAGTTAGAAACATAGAACCATTTCTAACGTCCCAAGAAAATTGACGAAAAATAGGATGTTGAGCCATACCAAATTTGTTTTCTAATATGAAAAGGAATACGCTCTTCTAGTGATACACAACTTATATGAACAAAAAAATGAAAGAAGGGATGCGGATTGTAAAATAATCGTGTAACCTGTACCGAAAAAATCACGCCCAAGTCAACAAAAAAGCAAGAAATGAAGGAAAATACACTGTTTAAAAACTAACGGCTCAAGAGGCATCTCATATACAAAAACCATTAGTTAGAGTGAGTGCTGCTGTCTCTGTTCGATAGATTGATTTTAAGGGTAAGATAAAAATAGGTGCGTTCGTTTCGAGTTTTCGCGTCGCTATAACAGCATTGCACAATTTTCGATTTATTTTTCTCTGTGGTATTGCTTCTTAGAGTCGAAACAAAGATATCGTAATCAATTGTATTAAATTTCGTTGATTGAAAGTCGAGTAATCGGCAAAATAATATGATGATCAGAAGACTATTGGTACAATAGACCTATTACTGGAAAAATTTGCCCTATTTTTGTTATAATTTCATCTTAATCTTTGAGCCATTGAGCCGTATGAATAAAACGTAGCATGCTTGAATTTCGGTAGTAAATGCTACGTGTGGATCATGTTCCTGTCAAAACATGCTACAAACTGTAGTATTTACTACAAGTTTTCGGTAGGTAGCTCTTGAGGTTACTACTCGTGTGTTAGCTGATAAAGTGACGTACAAAAATTAAAAAAGTGGCATTATCACAGATGTAAGTACGTTTCTTGCTTTGTGCATGCTTATGCCAACTTTTCCGGCTCTGTGTCGATACGGTATGCAGTAAATGCTTAAATTTGGAAGTAGCATTAACTACATGTTCGAACTTGTCTTTTATTCATACCAAACCGCGTTATACTCTGTGGACTTTGTTTTTGAAAAGATACTACAAACAACAGACTTTACTACATTTTATTCATACGGCCCATTGAGCCGTATGAATAAATCGTAGCAGGATTGAGATATGTTATGCTACATGTGGATCACTTTTCTGTCAAAAGAAGATACTTCTCGGTTGATTTTTCATTAGGGCGTATAAGCAAGTGACAGTTTCTCTTTGTTTACTTTCTCTTCTATTAATTACCAAGCGGTTTCCACGTTTATCACTCAACTCTTTGCATAAAATAATCCCCGAAACTTTTGACTTTCGAACAGAGCAGTGAAATAAAAAAAATCTTTTTAATCACATCACAATAACCGAAAGAGAGAGTGAATAAAAAGAAACTGTCACTTGCTTATACGCCCTAATGAAAAATCAACCGAGACTTTAAAACACGAAATTTTTCAAACAGTGTTATTGCGGCGAAAATTCGAGTATTTCGCGAGAAAGAAAAAAATGATCTGTACTTTGGCGACTCGACGTAGTCACACAGCGAGAGTTTCGCTTGTATTCCAGTGGAAAGAAAGCCCATTGGACTATGAATATATTCTAAGTTAATGTGCCATCAATCGGCGTCATCTCAAGTGAGGTGACATCAAGCAGAAGGAAGAAGAAGAAGAAGAAGAAAAAGCAGAATAAGTTTTCGAACTTACTACAAACAGTTGAATTCGTATGAATAAAAGTAGTATTTAGGTAGGTAATTCAAAAGAATAAAAACTGTTTTATTCCACTTAGGGGTGAAAATGATGCCTTTCTCATAATACTTAAAACATCATAAACATTGCTGTGGAATTCTAAAAACAACTGTTCATTGAATGGAAACAGGACAGTTTGTTCGAACGTAATAGAACAAAATCTACAAACCAAAACACCATATAACTTCATAATCGGAAGTACAAATTCAGGGATTCCGTTTGAAACCGTAAAACTTTTCCTTTGAAAAGTTTTAAAGACGTTTCCTTTGAATCATCTTGAAGGAAATTGAGTGAGATCCTTTATACAGTTTTTGACCACTATTTCCAATACTTCCGGAACCGGATTCCGAGGGCCCGATTTAGCCGAAGTTGGTTCGTAAGGCCTGCAACAAATATAACCTATAAACTGGAATTTTCCCCTCATCCACTTTGTCGCTTTGAAAGGCGGTATAAATTTTTTACGCTTAATTCAGTAGATCCGAAACCAGAGGTCGGACCCGTGCGAAATTGAAGAATTCTATATGAAACCATAGGATCTTCCACTTGAACCAAACTTCATGAAAATCGTTCAAACCATCTCTGAGAAAATAATCTGAGTTCCTTTGTGGAATATTTGAACACTATTTTCGGTGTTTCCGGAATCGGAAATCGGGAACCAGGATAGCCGCAATTAGTTTGATAGGCCGTCTACTACAGCTACAGCTTAGGTCTTGGTATTCGTTTGCTTTATAACAGATCGGCTGAAAAGTTCGTATCGTTTCTATGAGAGGGCACCACTAGAATTAAATCCATACCATTTTCAGTTAGTACCAATCTTCAAAAGATACGTGTATAAATTTGACAGCTGTCTGATTATTAGTTTGTGAGATATTGCATTTTGAATGTAGCTACTTTTGTTATTGTGAAAAAAAATGGAAAAAAAGGAATTTCGTGTGTTGATGAAACACTACTTTTTGATGAAAAAAAGTGCCGCCGATACCAAAAAATGGCTTGATGAGTGTTATCCAGACTCTGCACCGGGCGAAGCAACAATTCGTTACTGGTTTTCAAAATTTCGTACTGGTCATATGAGCACCGAAGACGATGAACGCAGTGGACGTCCAAAAGAGGCTGTTACCGATGAAAACGTGAAAAAATCCACAAAATGATTTTCAATGACTGTAAAGTGAAGTTGATCGAGATAGCTCACACCCTAAAGATATCAAAGGAACGCGTAGGACATATTATTCACGAATATTTGGATATAAGAAAGCTTTGTGCAAAATGGGTGCCGCGTGAGCTCACAATCGATCGAAAACAACAACGAATTGATGATTGTGAGCAGTGTTTGGAGCTGTTATATCGAAATAAAACGTGTTTAATCCACCTAGCAGTGAGATGATACCTATTTTTATCAATCCGCATGTGTTTTTTGCATGAATATTCTTCGGTGTTTAAGTTTTCATTACATTATTTTAATGACCGTCGTTTTAAGCGACAATTTGAGATTTTAATCACTCATTACTCTGTAATGTCGAAACTGCAAATCGGATCGAATTTGAATCTAGAAGTGTGATAATCGATTAAACATGCCATGATATGTAAGTTCCACTTTAGAGTTTACGGTAATTTAAGGTACTTCCAGAGCTGGTATTCAGGAACCAGCATAACCCAAACCGATTCGTATGGCCATATGACGAATAAATTACAACAGTTTTGAGTCAAACTTTGAAGCTTTTCGGGATTGTCATCTACTATATCGGTTTGAATTTTAAAAATTCATCATCATGTAATTCGAGAACCGGAAGTCATAATTGGATAAAATTAATTAATTTTTGTATATAAGTTTGTTTTAATTTGAATTTTTGTTTCTGAAATTTGATTAGGCTTCTTTTGAGAAAACGATTGAGCTTTTAGAAACGATTTTATACTGGAACCGGAATTCTAAAAGCGGTATGGCCGAAGTCAGATAAATTCACCTGAGTAGCTGTACAGCTTACATTTGTTTCAAAATATTTGAAAATCAGTTAAGACATCTTTGAGAGATCATAGCACGAATTAAATTTTTAGGTGCCTTCTGATTGAAAACTGAATACCATTAAAACTGAAATAAATTTATTTGGATATCGAATATCCAAATCTGCAAACCCGATAAACCTGATTAATTTATATAAAATAGACATTTTTATACTAATCACCCTGTATTTCCGAAACCGGAAGTTGGATCTGACTGAAAAGCAAGATGTTTTATAGAACCTTGAAACTTTTCATTTGAATCTTAGATGATTCTTAGATTTCATTTGAATCTTAGATCGGTTCAGCCATCTACGAGAAAAATGAGTTGCACAATTTTGATTTCGTTTCACATATCATCCTGTAGTTCCAGAACCAGAGGTCGGAACCAAACATAATGCAGGAACTTTGTTTGGGAGCATACGACTTTTCGTATGAATCTGAATTTGTAGAAAAGAAATTTTCCGAGAAAATTAAGTGAAATTATTTGTCACACACGCATTGGCTGATCTCGACGAACTGACTCGAATGGTATATGGATGTTATGTTGTTCCAGCATTTATTGCTGTAAGTAGTTTAAAACAAAATAATTAAAAAAAAATCTGCCATCATCTGGTTTATATATGTCATATTCGAACGATTATGTTGCCAAAAACGAGCCGTGCCAAAATCGGTTCGAGGCTAAATGTCATGAAAAAGGATGCTGTACACAATCCTTTTGGTACTTAGAAACAATTGTATGTAACAGTATAAAAAATCGTGTTTTCCGTTGCTCCCAAGCATATCTTTGTCATACAGCGCTCAAAACTCCTACTGCTGGAATAGGGGAAAAAGTCGCTTACAGAAAAATTTCGATATCTCCGTTAAAAATGGACGGATTTTAACAAACTATGGCTTGTTGGATAGGTATTACCGTGCGGAATCTAAGTCTGAAAACATATTCTGTTTTCAAGGTCAATTGTGACAGATACTGTCAAAAAACTGAAAATTTTGACATAAAACTTTGTATAACTCAAAAAGTAAACATCCGATCTCAAAACCATTCAATAGCGTTTTGGGTGACGGGGAGACCTTTCATTTTTGACTAGTTTGATCAAAATCGGTTCAGCCATCTCTGAGATCTCGACCTCTTAGTTGACAACACACATACAGACACACACACATACACACACACACACACACACACAGACATTTGCTCAGTTCGTCGAGCTGAATCGATTGGTATATGTCATTCGTCCCTCCGGGCCTCGGAAAAATTTTCTAAAGTTTGAGCGAATTCTATACCTATTTTTTATATATATAAAAATAGGTAAAACCGATTTTTTTCGTCGATATATAACAATGGACGAAACATGGCTCCATCACTTCACTCCGAAATTCCCACTTCACACACGAAATTTCTTTTTTTTTCCATTTTTTGCACAATAACAAAAGTAGCTAAACTCAAAATGCAATATCTCACAAACTCATAATCAGACAGCTGTCAAATTTATACACGTATCTTTTGAAGGTTGGTACTAACTGAAAATGGTATGGATTTATTCTAGTGGCGCCCTCTCATAGAAACGATGCGAACTTTTCAGCCGAACTGTTAGCATGTACGAAATTGAGCAAAACCCGGTGTGTGCGTTGTTTGTAAAGGCGAGCTGTGTTTTCTTCTTCCGTACCATCGTGTACCGGTGCGTACTGGTTTTGTATCGTCATTTTATATGGCGGTTTGAAACCTTCGATAGTCATTGCCCTGTAATTGCGGAACCGGAAATCAGATCGGGATGAAATTTCACAATAGCTTTTGAGATAATGTGAGCTTCAATTTAAATCAAGATTTGTGAATTTCGGTTAAAGCATCGCTGAGAAATCGAAGTGAGTTCTATTTTTGGAGTTTTTCTTCACTACCTTCGGTGCTTCCGGAACAGGAAATGGGGAACTATGAGTGCCAAATCAAGTTTATATAGCCACAAACTAATAAGTTCTGCAAACTAGAAGCATTTATTAGTAAGTTTTATGGAATTTGAACTTGGAATCAGAATCAGAACAAATTGGCTCAAATGGCACGTTCCCCTTGATATTTGGAAATTTGTGCCTTATGGAAATTGTACTTGATTTCGTCATCGTTTGTGAAAAAATATTAATGAAATTGAAAATTTCCCACTTATCTCACTCTGGTTCCGAAACCGCAAGTTGAATCCGGATAGTAACATTTTCTTGAAATTTTTAAAATCGTGTGAAAATCGATTGAGTCATTTCCGAGAAAATCGGTACACATTTTATGCTTAATTTTCACATTTTTACCGAAAATCGGGTCCAAAAGAAGTTTAATAGCAAGCTATGGGACCATAAGACCTTTCATTTGAATCTAAGTATGTAAAAATCGGTTTCAGTATCTCTGAAACAAGTGAGTGCATATTTTTTTTACAAACATACATACACACAGACATTTGCTCAGTTCGTTGAGCTGAATCGAATGATAAATGACATAATGGTTGAAAAATCGGTTTTTACAGTGATGGCATACCTTTCTGTATAAGAAAAGAAAAAAAGGACAATTTTTTGCAAAAGTTTATTTGCTTTTGCGTTCCTAAAACAATTTTTCCGGCTTGTGTTGATCACCCCGGTGGCATGATTGTCATCTGTATAAATTTGCTTGAAGTCGAAATTTTTGATTCTTTGTTTCTACTCCGCTGACCAAAGCTAATAAATGTCATTTACATTGACTCAAAATAGACGAAAATGACAAGAAATTACTGTCACTCTCAGCTTCGCTTGCAAACTATAAGAACGAAACCCATGTCCAGTCAATGACATAAGCGGGACAGTAGTTTCAAAATTGTGTTTTTTCTTTCATTTGCCCTTTCAGTCATTTTCAGTTTTCAGTGAAAATCCCATAGTATGCAGTGTCGATATTCAACCAAAGCTGTGAGAATTGAAAACGTCAGAAAAAGGTTTCACAATAAGTTTTAACTGTTGGTGCTCGAATTTGTAGTAGTTTTGGTTTTCAAAGAAGTTCTGGGAGTAATTACTTTGATTTGCCATAGTTTAGTCACTTTTTATAGCCAAGCGTCACATATTTTCAATACATCGATGAAAGAATGAGAATTGAAATTCCGCTGTTGCTACCTGAAGACGTTAGTTTGGTTTCGTCTTGTCATAGAGAAAAGAGTGACGTTAGCAATCACACTCTCTCTTTGTTTCAATGAAAAACGAAAATGCTTCGTCTCTCTTCGTTTGCTGTGGTGTCGGTCATTTACGAATGAGACAGTAAAATATTGAGAATGAGGCTGTTGGATTGGATTCTTTCATTAAGGGGGGAGTTAAATTATCGATTGTATAGGGAACTCAAAGCTAGAATCATATTTGTATTGAATACAACGAAATTTTAACGGGCTTCATTCATATTTCCAATTGACTATAAAAATTCTTTAACTTTTGGTTTTTCTGTTCCGGACTGGGAAAGTTCAGACAGAAGTGAATTTTCATAATCATATACTGTGCGCTTATAAATGATATGATAAGCTTAACATATTCTTGAAAACAACGCCTTCATAACATAAAGTCTTGGCATCTAGAACCAGCATCCACCATCCACCAGTTTGGTCTACAATTTAATCATGAATCGTCATTTGATCTATAATTTAATCATGAATGATAGAATCTGGTAAAATTGGAGGAAGATTTTCTTTTTTATCGAAAAATTGTGTTCAGCGATGAAGCTCATTTCTGGTTGAATGAATACGTCAATAAGCAAAATTGCCGCACCAGGAGTGAAGACCAACCAGAAACATTGCAAGAGCTACCAATGCATCTCAAAAAAGTCACTGTTTGATGAGCGTAATGGGCCGGTGGCATCATCGGGCCGTTTTTCTTCGAAGGTGACGATGGGCGGAACGTTACTGTGAATGGCGAACGCTGCCGTGTGATGATTGATTGATTTTGTTTGCTCAAATTGGAAAAATTTGACATACCTGACATGTGGTTTCAACAAGACGGTGCCACATCCCACACGCACGCGAAACAATTACCAAATTGAGAGCCGGCCGTCAATCAACAGTTTATCTCTCGTTTTGGGTCCGTCAATTGGATCGTATGATTTAACGCCTTTGGACTATTTCTTGTGGGGCCATGCTAAGGCTCATGTCTACAGGGATAAACCAGCAACGATTGATGCACTGGAAACAAAAATTGAAGCATTTATTGCTTTGTTGGAGAGAGTGTGCCAAAATTGGACCTTAAAAAATCACCCTCTATATTCGAACTTGTTTTTATTCTTATCAAACTGCATTTTACTCGATGAACTTTGGTTTGGGAAGGTACTACAAACATAAGACTTTAATACATTTGATTCATATGACCCAATGTATTGAATATAAATGGCATATCTCACTCTAACTAATAGTTTTCCTATATCAGATGAAAACTTAGCTGGAGCTGAGATGATAAAGGAAGCAGTTGCCCTATTTAAGTTCAAATATTTTTTATTCGGACCTTCTGTTCGGGAAAATCTGCTGATCCATTTCGGTGAATAGTGAGTGAACTCCATTTTGGAGTTTATGACTACTATTACCGGTGCTCCCGGAATCGGAAGCATCATAACCGAAATCGATTTGTTTGGTCTTCTATGGACTATGATAAACGGTTGGTATAGTTTTAAGGACCGTTTTAAATGTTTTCCGTAAGTTGTTATGTCGAAACCGAAAATCGGACCCGTTTCAAGCTCAGGAATTCCGTAAGGGACCACAAGACCTTTCACTTTTCAATCTAACACATGGGCTGATAACTCCCGGGCCTAACACATAGATGACGCTAGTTTTATTGCAGTAATCTTGTTTCAGTTAATACTAACCTATAAAAGACAGCTGTTAAAATTTCATTTCCATTTCTCATTATTCTTTTCATCAGTTTGTGAATTCTGCTAAGAATGACGCTACTTTTTACACTGCTTTCTTATAGGAAAAAATACCGTTCAAGCGTATCAATAGCTTGAAAAGTGTTATGAAGACTCCGCTCCACCAGAAACAACTACATGAATTGAACTTCAAATTACTCCCACATCCACCGTATTCGCCAGATTTGGCTCCCAGCGACTACTGTCTGTTCGCAGACCTGGAAAAAAATGCTGGCCGATAAGAAATTTCGCACGAATGAAGAGGTAATCGCTGAAACTGAGGTCTATTTTGAGGTAAAAGATAAACCGTTTTACGAAAGTGGAATGATTGCGTTTTTGGTTCAAAATTAACTTTATCCATAAAGTTAATTTTGAACCAAAAATATCGTGTTCTCTTTGTTTGGCCCGGGACTTTTTAGCCCATGTGTTAAGTTTGCGAAAATCGGTCCAGCCATCTAGACATACATACACCCAAAGAGATACATTTAGTGTCAGAAAAGCCAACCCGAATTATAACAATGTATACTTAAGTAATAGTATTTCTGTCAAATTAGGTATCCAGAACTGAATCATTCCAAAATATGTTTAACTTCATAGATCAGATTATCAATAACTTTTTAATGAATTTCCTCGATTCTGACGACCCCACCCATACAGTAGTACTAAACCCTATTAACATAAATCTTCTGCAACTGTTTAATTGCTAACCCACCTTGGCTTGTGTCACCAGGCTAAGGTCGACGTACCAGCCTCCTTTCCGAGCATCGGCTATTGCGTTCATTATCACACGATTGAAGCTCACCTACTTGAATTAGAACCTGCATCGGAATCGGTAGCGGGGTAGCGAGTGGTAGCGGAAAGCGAAAAATGTAAGTTCGCTCAGAAAGTGATTCGATTGAGCACGCGGCATGCATTAGAATGCACGGTCAAGTAGAACCATCGGCTATGCATTGTGGAAGGCTTTTACAGGTCACACGAGTATACGAACTGGCTTTTTTGCTTCAAGTGCAATGCTGGTAATTCGCAGGTAAGCTAGTACAGTTCTGGACTGATTTCCACCTGTATGAAGTTTGGTAATATTTCAATATTACAAATAAGCGAACTGAACTGATTGAATCGAGTAAATATTCTTAATAGTACAAAAATTTGTAATCAAACAAAATGAATTTCAACATTTTCACTAAACTTTCAAAGAATTAATCTGATAAAAATAAAAATAAGCTGTTCACCTTACAGCCAAGCAAGGGCAAATCTTATTGAAAGGATTTAATAAATCTCATTCTATCACATGGAGTTTGGTATAATGTTATTACTAATTGAGGGGGACAAACCGGGTCGCCCTAGATTCGGTTAATATTTCTGCGTCGAATCTGCAGCGGGACTCCGCGGTGAGGTTTCAGAATCAGCTCAGATGCCAGCAGGGGTTCGGTGCCGTCCTTCGGTAGGACAAATTCGTAGTGGCGTAAAAGTTTCGATATCACACTTTTCATTTCATTGATAGCGAATTTTTGTCCTGAAAAATAAAAAGAAATGAAATGGAAGTTATTTATCGTATTCATACTTATTGGGATAAAACTTTTGCACACATCTTTTGTAGAGAAAACCATTCGCTTCTCACGGATGGACAAACTAATTCTACTCAAGACTGCTATTTGTATTTTTAGCATTAAAAAGCACAATAATGTACCTACTTATTTTTTAAATATTTTTTAACGTTTCATCTTCGACTACATTAGCAATTTATGTTAAACTGCTAATGACATCTAACGGTTAAACACATAGTTTTCATCTCTTTTTAAAGTTCTCTTATTCATTAGGTTGAAACTAGAGTAAACATATGGTAATAATTTTTGATAAAACATTTTAAAGTTTATTTTATCTTACAAAATGAAAATAGATTTGTGTCGATTGGTTCAGTAGTGTTTATTCAATGGCTGGGAGCGAGTAATTTCAAAGAACTGTACCTCCGAAAATATTCGAATTTCGATTTTGAAACTTTTGTTTTACCAATAAATAAAGGATCGATTTTGCAAGGAGCTACCCAGCAAGAAAAAAATTTCGACAGTGTTAAAATAAACCTTGACTCAAAAAACGGTCGTCTTCAACTTCCCTCCAACAAAGAAGAGTTTAGGCAAAAGAACAGAATTTTTATAACCACGCAAAATCAGCCACCCAAAATTTTTTTTCATCTATTTATTTTTTCTCGGTATTCGAAAATATTCGACACGTATTTTTTTATTTCAATATGGTACGTGGAATTTTCGAGATATGTATTTTGGAGTTTTGCGTTTACAAAAAAGAGCCTTTTTTCAACAGCCCACACACTAAGAAATATTCGCGGAATTCGGTAATTTTTTACCGAATTTTCAACAGCTGAACGTTCGGTAATTAAATTGATTACCGATCGTTCGGTAATTGCTGAACTGTCAAGCAACTACCTTAAACTGTAAACCAAATGGATCTAACTGATTGTTCGGTAATTTTTTGTTTGTTTGTTTTTTTTTTTTGGTTGAAATTCTGGATTTTCAGATTTCAAAAAACAACACAAATTTACAAAAACGAATGAAGAAAATTTCAACCATTTGTGGCTATGCTTTTATTCCACGATTATGCACAATCCGTCGAGTTCATCAGAAATTACCCTCGAACGATTTGTGTAGGCAGCAAGTGGACAAATGATTTATTATTTTCTGCCTCTAAGTAAACAAAAAGCTTTTAGTGGTTCTAATGTTTTAAAAACTTTAGAACCTGTACCTCAATCCATTCGATGAACTCTTCAAGATTTTTTTCGTCTGGTTAATAAAAAGACACTCACTGAAAATTTTTATAACTGTTTGACAGTTAGTTTCACGACAATCAGTTTTCACAGAAGTTCGGTTATTGGAAGATAATTTTACCATACGGACAGTATGGTTTTTACCGTATTCGGCGACTATTCAGATTTACCGTATGAATTGTTTATCTATTTACAAAATTCTGTAATGAAAATTTACTTAAAACTGATCGTCCAGTAAAAATTTGCATAATTATTGTAAAATTAAACTCATGTACCGAAATATTGGTCATTTCTATAGATTATCAAAATTTCTCGTCAAAAATATTACCGAACAAAGGAATTAAATCTTAGTGTGTATACTGTAAAATATAATAAAGGTACAAAGATTCGTCCAAGATATGAAATGTGAGTCTTTTCCTTAGCGATTTTCCAAATAAGCGATTTCCTGAAACAACATTTAAAGTTAATTTAACGAAAAAAAATTAATAAACAAATAAAAAAGGAGGGTGGGCAATGTCAGAGACATAATCGGATGTCGTGAATACGAAAACAACTGACATGTTCCTTAACACTTCCGAATATCAATTAGTTGATCAATTGTATGAATTATGCAAGCATTCCCCTTTTTTCACATTTTTTGCAAAAACAAAGAAGGCTTCACTTGATCTCGATTACTGTGAATTTCACACAGCGAAAAGTGCACAATTCTAATCAAACTGTTCTAGATTTTCACTAAACTAAGGATATTAACCTTTCGATTTGCGAGCAAGAAATCCTAATAGTTCTTTAAAAAACTTTTAGAGCCATTAGAACGGCTGATTTTGTGTGATGCTCTCCACCGTTGTCCTCTTTTCATTGTTTTTTCACCAATGCAAACAACTGGCAGCTATGACGTAATCGCTCTTGTCGGAAACGAAACTAGCTTTGCAAACGACACACATTACATCTGCTCGCAGTGGCGATAGAATCCAAACTATAGATGGGCAATTCGCCCCTGAGCTGTTCCAATGAATCGAATCATAAGAGTGAGATCACAGCTCTTTTCAAAAGAACCGCAGCTCAGCAGCTCACTCATTTGTACGCCGCATTGAGAAGAGGGGAATAGGCTACGAGCTAACGGATCTTCGGCTCTTGAAGAGCGAGTTCTAAATGTTTGCACCAAGTTACGCTATTTCTAACATGTCTGCATCTATCCTTTTTCAACGGATTGAATAAGACATTATCAGTAATAAATCTTACCTCTCACGGCGCAAGAAATACGGGTCACAAAATAACCATCAGTTCAATCTAAATGAACTGATGAGCTGATGCATCGAATCGAATCATTTTGGTGAGCTGATCGGTTCGGAGCTGCTCACCAATATGAACTGTTTCGCACACCGCTAATCGAAACTGATCCAATTTTTTTTAAGATTTTTTTTTACGTGATTTCGTCGATTATTTCATTTTGGATTTGCATTTCTTTGAAAGAAACTATCAGGATGCTGAACGGGATTCTTTCCTGCCTTTCAGAAGGACCAAATTGTGGAACTCACTACGATATTAAGCACTGTTCGGAACATTTTTCTTGAACGATTTGTTGTACAGCAGCAGATATTTTGTTCTCTTCCCCAGAACACGTTCTGATTGGCTGGTGTTGACATGGGTTAAATCAAACAGATTTTTCAATAGTGTACTATTGAAATACTTCAATGCTGTTGCTTTACACGTTTAAGTTGAAAAATTTGGATTCTGTTGGTAGTTAGATTATATAAATCCTTTCACAGATCACTGAGCTATGAGCTTTAAACATACGAGAAAGGCAAACGCGCCTTATGAATTATCCTCTTTGATACTCGTTTATACCAAACATTTCAGAAAAAATTAATTTTGAATTATTTGAGATTATGCCACACAAGTGAAAATTTTATCATAAAATTGTGATCATATTTCCGATGGCGTGTAGCAAAAATTATGTTGATTCGTTAGATACAATAAGAGATATTCACGATCAAAAACTTGAAAAAACGTGATCTCTCTCAAAGGGTAAATTTTGAAACGCCCCCCCCCCCCCCCTTAGTAAAGTAAGTCGTATGCACGACAAAATTTCAAACTTCTGCCTATTTTTTTTCTTTTTTTAGTTAAAAAAAGTAGCCTTAAGGGTTTAACTCAATCTTGGCAAAGTTTCATAGTGGAAAGATTAATACTTTCGTAGCAGTGAATTTTTCAATCACGACCCGCACCCGCGGAGTACCGCAGCGCAACTTGCTCGAATACGGGCTTATCTTGTCGACACATGTCGCGCCACTGATCGAATTCTAACTTTGACGTTGTTAGCAACGTTTCAGTTAAGATCACGGTGTGAAAATGAATTCAAAAATCAAAAATCGTTCAACGATTTGTTTTAGTCTTTGTTAAGACGTAGAGCCGTCTTGAGCTAGTTTAATATGATCAGTATCTAACGTGGAAACAGATTGGTAAACTGACATGTGAACACAATGATGTAATGAAAACCGCGGAAATGTTACCGCAGAGACGTGACTCGAACCCTTAGCTAACTCCTAACCGGAGAAATTGTTTTACCAATTAAACTACATGCATATGAAAACACATGAAGAGAAAGTCCGATTGATTGGACGAAACATAGGCATGCTTCAAATTCAACAAATTCAACAGAAACACATACAATGATCACGAGTCAATTTCTACCCATCTGTTCTTGCCGCACGATACTAATCAGGGATGTCAGGTTCACAGATTAATCAGATTTTGAATTTTCTGCACAGATTTTAGAAATGACACAGATTTACAGATTTCTGAAAATGATCACAGATTTTCACAGATTCTGGAATAAATCACAGATTTTCACAGAGTTTTGGAAATCGAGCACAGTTTAGCACCAAAAAGTACAGAGTGGTAGAGGCAAAAGGTACAGAGCGTGTTGGTTGTGAGACCTTTTTTTTTCTCACTAAATTGAGTTCGATCTGCTAAAATGGTACGGAAAATGAGTAGTGAGACCTTTTTTGTTTTTTTGCTCACCAAATTGATTTTGAACTGCTATTGGGGTACGGAAAACGGTCACAGATTTTCACAGACTGGTTTTGGGTTTGATCACAGATTTTTGAAAAAATGACCTGGCATCCCTGATACTGATTCTCGACTTTTGTTTTTGTCTATTTCGCTATCTACGAGGTAACACACGATAGTTTCATCCATCGATTTAATAGATCTCCACTAGTGTGAGGTAGCAGCAGTGACGATTGTGTGATCTCAAACACAATTGTAAAGGTACACAAACCTTTTATTGACCTTCAACGATTTGTTTTATACCGTTTTCGTTTATTGATCAGAGCAGCCCGAAAGCTGACCCAGAGTCGCCCAAACAACGGTTGATTTGTTTGTTTTAGCAACCTGAGGTCGCTCTAGATTGGACTCCAATCGCGTAGTTTCGCTCTGAAAATTTTCTCGGGTCGCACCACGCATCCAGCCAAGTTTGTTTATTTTATCTTTTTTTCATGAGTTGTTGTTTAGGGCGCGTACCACGTATTCGTTTTACTCGGAGTCAGAGTAGCCCGCGTCTAGGTTCAAAAAGGAATACGGTATTAGTCTTTGTTAAGACGGAGAGCCGTCTTGAGCTAGTTTTAATATGATCAGTATCTAACGTGGAAACAGATTGGTAAACTGACATGTGAACACAATGATGTAATGAAAACCGCGAAAATCAGTATCGTGCGGCAAGAACAGATGGGTAGGAATAGACTCGTGATCATTGTATGTGTTTCTGTTGAACTTGTTTCCGTCGATACGGGACTGTAAGTGAATACCGTGGTGGCTGAGTACAGCGAAGCATGCTTTGTTTCGTCCAATCAATTGGACTTTCTCTTCATGTGTTTTCGTATGCAGGGTAGTTTAATTGGTGAAACAATTTCCCCGGTTAGGAGTTAGCTACGGGTTCGAGTCCCGTCTCTGCGGTAACATTTTCGCGGTTTTCATTACATCATTGTGTTCACATGTCAGTTTTCCAATCGTTGCTGCAATCCATTTAACTTTAAGACTCATGTTAGCAAAAATCAAAAACATTCGATAAAAACTCACTTTCAAGGATCACATTGAAGGAATCCAGGCAAAGTGTAATAAATATATTAAATGTTTATATCTTCTTATAAACAGAAATTCTAAGCTCTGTCTAAATAACAAATTGTTAATTTATAAACAAATTTTCAGACCAGCCATGCTTTATGCAGTACCAATTTGGTCAAGTTGTTGTTCCACCGGGAAGAAAACGCTTCAAAGGATTCAGAATAAAATTCTGAAAATGATTTTGAAGCGTCCTCCATGGTTTAGTATAAATGAGTTACACAGACTCACAAATATAGAACCATTAGATGTAATATCACATAATATTATAAGCAAATTCCGACAAAAATCGATGCAATCTTCAATTGAATCGATTCGCTTTCTGTATTAGTTAGTAAGTCAGTATATAAGTTCCTTTTCCCCATTACACAATACAAGTAGGTTTAGAATTTTCCCTACACAAAAATCTCAGAATTTCAGAAGCAAATGATGCCCTCATGGTAATAACCAAATCATATATATATATATATATATATATATATATATATATATATATATATATATATATATATATATATATATATATATATATATATATATATATATATATATATATATATATATATATATATATATATATATATATATATATATATATGTATATATATATATATATATATATATATATATATATATATATATATATATATATATATATATATATATATATATATATATATATATATATATATATATATATATATATATAATAGGGCTGAAAAGTCACCACTTGTGGCTGAACACCCAATTTGTATCTTAATAATTTAATTTTAACTCATATTCCATTAAATAGTTATTTAAAAACATTAGTTGAGTCGGGTTCCGTCTTCCCTTCTTAAGAAATTCGATTTTTTGCAAGCAAATGATGTTTTGTGTGCTCCGTGTAGGCAGAAAGCGAGTACAATTGGAGCAAAGGATTTACGTGAGTATTAAAATAGTCATGACATATAGTTTTGGAAAAGTTGCGAAATGATGTAATTTTCACTATTCTGCTGTGAGGGAAAATTCAGTCAAGATTTTGTATCTTTATTAGATTTTGCAGTGTAGGCTGTTGAAAATAGGCTCACTATTCTGCTGTGAGGGAAAATTCAGTCAAGATTTTGTATCTTTATTAGATTTTGCAGTGTAGGCTGTTGAAAATAGGCTCTTTTTGTAAACGCGAAACTTCAAAAAATCATATCTCAAAAATTTCACGTACCTTATTTATATAAAAAAAAATACGTGTCAAATATTCTCGAAGTCTGATCTTGCATCCAGTGTTCGGTCTTTGATTTTCTCATATAGAAAGGTTATGTGGTTATGCTTCAGTGTTATATACCATTCGACTCAGATCGATGCGATTGCAAAATGTCTGTGTCAGAATGTATGTATGCAAATGAATGCAAGTAAAATTTTGAGCAATAATTTTTCTTTTGCATTTGAAATGTCTTAGGATCCTTTAGAAAACTCTCGTATTTGGATCCGTTTCCGCAATTACAGCTTAAAATTCTCTTCAAATCTTCCCGGTCCGGTTTAGTGCCGAACACTTCCGCGCATGGACGTCAATATTCTCTCACACGTTTCCAAGTGTGTAATCACACTTATCCGGCATAGTACCGACACAAAACGGTACCGGATGAATGTGTATGCACTAATTCACCGTGCCAGAACTGAACTGGATCGGAAATGTTTGAGTGGACCTTCATTGGTGTAAACATTAAAATTTCAAGATTGCTTTTCCATAAACAACCAACCATAAAACGAGGGCAAAATTCTTAAAATTGGTTAATAACAAGATCTTGTTAGTTGATGATTGAAAAACTCACTCACTTTTTCCTTAGGTGGCTGCTGAATTTTATTTAGAATAAAGTTCCGGATTTGCTTAAAATTGGTCACAAACCTTAGAAAGCTCGATAAGTTCGATTTTTCGTAGATTGATTTACCTATTTTCACAAACGTACATTCTTATGACTCTTTCATATGTCATAAAATTTATCCTGACTTCCGATTCCGGTATTACGAAGTGATGAGTATTAAAAATTTCTATCCATAATTTAAACCGTTCGAATATACGAGTACAGAACATTTTAATTGAGTTTGAGCCACCAACCCTAACTGCTACTCCGTTCCAGATCGAAGATTTGCTGAAACTGTAAAGAGAATTTCTAGATGATCAAATCTGGGACTGTTAAATCACCCGTCAATGTACATCTTCTGATAACCCCGAAATTTATTGATCAGTACCGGCACCGACCAGACCTGAACGTAGATCTCCTAAGAAATATGAAGGAATGTTAATCCAACGTCTTGTACTACTGCACACAACATAAATGTCACGGGAGAAGAATATTTGTTAGTATAAATTCCAGTAATGGTAATATTCGCACGCACCTTAGTCTGTGCTGGTCTTAAGATACTCGGATGTTCCATGAAATACTCGTCACGATTGGTACGATCTTCCGAAAGTACGTACAGCGTTGTGGCTTCGTTGACGACGTTGATATTGTGATACGTAATTTTGAGAAGATGATGGGAACATACATAGGACTAAAAGCCGAAGCTAGGCAAATCGGACTGATTATCATTGCGTAGAGAACAAAATACATGAGAGGAAGAGGTTCTAAAGAAGAAACACTACGCCTTCCATAACGAATATTGACAGACTTGTGTCTTTGGGCTCACTGGTGACCGCCGATAATGGTACCAGTAGAAAGTTTCAGAGGTGTATTTTAACTGGAAATTTGTGCGTACTTTGGACTCAGAATAACCCTTCGATCGAGTAAAGTACGCCACCGCACGAAATTACAAAACGCTCATTAGACCGGTTGTTCTCTATGGCAACAAGACCTGGATTATGTTAGCAGAGTCAGTTGTGTCTAATTTTCGTGGGTTTGAAATGATTTTTGAAATTTTTGTGTAAATCCGGGCAAAACAACAGTGGTGCTTTTCACTCATTGTAGGATAATCACAGGAGCTCGTCCGTTACAGTTCCTCGGTTCAGAGGTCACTGTGGTTGATCAAGTTAAATACGTCGGGGTTGTTCTTGATTCAAAACTGAATTGGTCTGCTCACATTGACTTCAGGATTAAAAGAACTTGCATGACTTTAGGCCAATGCAGACGAGCTTTTGGAAAATCATGGGGACTCAAACCCAGACACATTCAATGGATCTACACAACTATTATTAGACCAATTTTAGCATAAGGATGACCCGGTGAACGACCGCAACTAGGTTAAAGCCGAGTATAAATAAACGATATAAAAAAAAAGCATAAGGATGCCTTGTATGGTGGCAGAAAGGAGAAGTCGCGACAGTTCAATCAAAGCTAAATCATCTCCAAAGGATGGACCTAATGGCGATGACAGGAGCATTCACGACAACTCCTACTGCTGCTCTAGAGGCGCTACAGTGCGTTCAACGACTACATGTGTTCCTAAAATAAGAAGCAATATCTTGTGCATACCGTCTGGAGGTTACAGGGCTTTGGAACAGTAACCCTATAGACTATGCTACTAGCCACACTCGCTTGTGATCTCAAATAGTTACCTGGGATGAGCAAATAGCTCCTAGTGACTTAACTCTCACATGCAGTTTTCCTTTCAAAACATTCAATGTGAAATATCCTCTTTGCGAGGAATGGTTATCTGGTTATTAAAACGATAATTTGATGAATACATAGTTTGTTATACGGACGGTTCTCTGTTGGGTGGTTGTGCTGGTGCTGGTGTCTACTGTCGTGAAATGATTGTAGAGCAGCCTCATTCACTTGGTAGATACTGTACTGTGTCCCAAGTAGAAATCTACGCGATTCTGTGTGGAACACAATCGGCACTTCAGCAGAGAATCTGTGGTAAACGAATTTATTCTTGTTCCAACAGTTAGGCAGTTTAGAAACACTCAGTTCGAATGATTCACGGTCGAATCTAGTTATCGCATGTCGAACTCAAATTAAAGACCTTGGCATTTCAAATGTTGTTTACTTCCTATGTGTACCCGGCCATTCTGCTATTACTGGAAATGAATGGGCTGATGAGTTGGCTAGAGCTGGTGCAATGAATGATTTCGTTGGTGCTGAACCAGCTTTACCACTTTCAACTAGTTGGATGAAGCACAAGATTCATTCTTGGGCTGCATCTGAACATGCCAGCAACTGGCGCAGCTTGCAAACTTGTGCTCAGACAAAAGCACTTTTACCAGATTTGAATCTGAAAATGTCAAAGTGTCTACTGCATTTTTCCAACCATCAATGCAGTATTCTGGTCAGAGCTCTGACTGGACATTGCAAACTCAATTATCACATGGCTACTATTTAACGTGCTGAGTATTATTCGTGTGATTTGTGTGAATGCGATTACGGTACTTTATATCATCTGATATGTAACTGTCCCGCATTGACGCAACTACGTATCTAGGGTTTTGGTACTCCATACATGGTTGAGTCTGTGCATGCGGAGCTAAAATTAATGGATATTCTATCGTTTCTCACCCAATGTGGTAAGAAGATACAGTCAGAAGGGTTCATCGTTCTTCCTGGAGTGAATGAACCCTTTATGTATTGACCTTGAATAGGTTTTAGCAGATTGTTTGGCATCCTTTATGGGGTGCCGAATTTACTTCTGCTCGTACATACTGCGAATCGTTCTGCATTCTCCCGGGAACCCAGAATGGTGTCGGTTTTGTAAAATTTCTAAATCCTCTCGGGCCTTCAAGATATTATTAACTGTGCATTTTGGCACCTGCAGATCGTTCCTTTCGGGGATGCAGAACGATTTGTTTCTTTATGTTTTGTGCTATTTTCCCAACTCGCCCACTTCACAGTTCCCGTCCATGTTTCTTTTATCCTTCCCTTCCGGTTAGGAAATTGATGAGAAGCTACGACAAGGCACAAATCTCGTGCCACTTGAGCCAATTAGTTCTCATTCCTGATACAAGTTGGCTATGAAGTGTATTGTAAAACACTGTCAAGTTCGGCATCGGAATATAATTACCTGACTTGGTTCTATTTTACCGAGATATCTACAGTCTGACTGTTCGCCTAAATGTTACAAAACAATTCACTTAGTTTGGGGTCGATAGTAAAGTTCCCTTGGTTATGAACCTCTCATGATTTCCATAAGAAAGAATCTGCTCATGCCGTTCGAATAAAATCGAAATCAAAGCGTTCATTTCCGATATCAAACTACAACAAAACAACAGTTTCGCATGATCAGACTGTACCACCAAGTCCAGCTGGTCTGCAAGTGATCACCAAGAAGAAGATTTTTGTGTTTTTATGTTTATATAGTAATGGTATGATTATTGTACTCACCGATGCAATTTCTAGGTCCCGCACTGAAGGGAATGTACTTGTATGGGTTGAACTTTTCCAACGACATTTCGCCACCGAATCGTTCGGGAATGAACTCCAGCGGATTGTCGAAGTAGTTTGGATCCCGTCCCATGGTGAAAATGCCGATGATGATGTTCGCTCCGGCCGGAATCGTTTTACCTTCAATGGTTACCTCTTCGACACATCGTCGACCGATCATCGGAACGGACGGATACAGTCGAAGGGTTTCTTTGATTGACATCTCCAAATAATTGAGGTCCTGCAGGTGAGACAGTTCGATTTGCTTCGCTGGATCTTCTCCGATTACGGATATCACTTCGTCGTAGACTTTCTGCTGAACCGCAGGATACTTGGCAAGGTTGTACAGCGTGAAGGACACGGCCGACGTCGTAGTATCGTGGCCTTCGAACATAAAAGTGTCGACTTCCTCTCGGATTTCTAGATTGGTCAAAGGTTTACCATCGATCTTAGTCTGAAGCAACAGATCTAGGAACGCTTCTCGCTTTTTCAATCCGAGCTCGATGTTCTCATTTTCCGTTGAGATGGAACCATTGTTAGCGTGTTCCATCAGTTGCTTCCGACGGGAAATAATAACGTTATCCGTGTAACCGTGCAGGATTTTCAACAGCTTTCTCAGTCGCATATAACTCGGAGTGAAGTAGAAAAACGGCGTCCGTCGGATAAAGTCAAACATACGTGTAATAGAGATAGTGGCCGCCTCCTTGACCGCCAGTACGTATTCTGAATCAGCATTTCTGAGTGCCTCGACTGATGTTCCCATTGCGGATTCTAAAATTTATAAGTCAATTAAATATAACCCGACCCGGCTATCGAATACTCTGATACCACAAATAACATCCAAAGTGTACAACAACACGAACGGAAAGACGTCCAAGGACTTGTTGCTATCGGCGTATTGCTCCAAAATGTCGACGAGGACGGCTGCATTTCTGTCAAACACCTCTACGAACTGGTCCAAAATTCGGAAATGAAAAGCTGGTGTGATGGCTTTCCGCCGGGAATGCCACTTGTGACGTTTACTTAGCAGTAGTCCATCACCGAGCCAGTCGGTGAGAAAACCGTATTCGCTGGATTTATCCGTGAGATGACGATTGGTGAGGATACTCTGCAAGATGATTGCCGTTATTGATTGCAATGATTAGATGCGTTATGATTTAGGAAATTACGCGGTAGTAGCCTTTTAACTATTTAGGATTATGACTGACTGTTGTGCCGATGAGCAAGGCCACAATATTCCACGAAGTTGGTTTCGATCCGTGGTGAAAATTGGTGTTTAAATTTAATGTTACCTTCAACAAAAAATAGAATTTTCAACTAATGAGTATGATTGGTAATGGCATCGTAGAACTAATGTAGTGTGACTTAATAAACAAAAAAAGGCGAACGGTGAAAATTTTGGTTCAGTGCGTGGAAGTTACAGTTATAAGTTGTATTGTGAATGCTTTGAATTTTAAGACTTTAGCGCTAAAACAACTGACAGGAACTTCTTGTTCGCACCAGATCTGCCAATTGTTTTTTTTTTTTTCAAAAATCTGTAATTGGCGAGAAAATCTATCTGTGCAATATCTATCTCGAAAAATCTAAAATGAATTTAGTGAGGATATTGGAGCGAGCAAAAAAAAAGGTCGCTCAACCTGGTTAAGATCGGTATTTATCAGTTAATTATCGGTATTTTAAAAAAACATATCGGTATTCCTGTATCGAGTACAAAAATCGGTATAAATACCGATAAATCGGTATAATCGACATTTTTTCCAATCCGAACCCGACCCGTACGAAAATTTAAAAAAAAATACCCGAACCCGAGAATATTTTTCTTACAAACCCGTACCCGATAAAAAAGTGAAAATCTTTATCCGTACCCGATTCGAACCCGAAAAAAGTCGTCAAATCCAAACAAATCCGACCAATTTCTTTAAACCCGAACCCGGCCCGTACCCGTTGAAAATGGAAAAAATCGGCACCCGTACCCGACGCGAACCCGACAAACATATCTCGACCAATACACGTCGGGTTCTGATTCGGGTCGGGTACAAATATCTTGTACAGACGCCACATGCCGCTCACATCAGGGATGCCAGGTCAAATTTTTAAGCCGGTCTTAAAAAGTATGTGTAATCAAACTGCATCAATGACAGAGGAGAAAAATCGTTTTGGGCGAACAAAATTTAAATCAAGTGTTTACAAGACATGTAAATTATGAAAATGTCAATTTAACAATTGATTTTCATATACCTAGCATATTTGTATGTGTGTACTGAGGGAAACGGACATAGCAAAAAATTTTTTGCTGGAGTCTAATCAAGTGTAAAATGTGCAATAAGCGTTGCTTTAATTTTGTGTCAGTCTTTAATTTTCATTTTCGTTCAAGTCATTTTCTAAGTATTTTTTATGCGGTTTTTTATGCGACTGTTTTTATGCGAATTTTCATAGTTATGCGGTTTTTTCAAATAACGCAAAATTCCACGCACAAGAGGTTTTACTTGCTCCGAGTGTAATTTGTACTCGACTACCAATTACCGCTGTATGAATTTATATGTATCAATTATTCAGCAAGCAGATATGTGCTTCTGTGGCTTAGTCGATTAAACGATGGGCTTTGTGATCTAATGATTCTCGGTTCAAGTTCCACTGCTGCTACTGATCTTTTGTTTTTTATTTCATTCGAGTTCAAGCTATGTAGTTTTCAAATCACACAATTTTACATGTTCTTGAATATAACTTTGTAGGAAATACGACGCTCCATTTATGTGCATGTTATGAGATGTAAAATCACAAATTTTTTTCGAACTGTGAAGTTTCAGAGTTATGCGTTTTTTTTATGCGAATTTGCAGAGTTATGCAGTTTTCAATGCGAATTTTCATAGTTATGCGGTTTTTTATGCGTATTTTCAGAGTTATGCGATTTTCTTTTATGCGTTTTTTTATGTGAAGTTTCAGAGTTATGCGGTTTTTCAATGCGTATTTTCAGAGTTATGCGGTTTTTTATGCGGTTTTTATGCGTATTTTCAGAGTTAGGCGGTTTTTGTATGCGTATTTTCAGAGTTATGCGGTTTTTTTATGCGAACACTTTTTTACGTTACTTCTTTTTACGTAACTCTTTACGAATCAAATCGTAAATGACGGAATCTGTTTTTACGAACCAAATCCCAAATAAAGTAAACTTTTTTTCGAAGTTACTTAGTTTTAGCATACAATGAAAATGATTTCCGGCTCATTTACATTCCATGGGAACTACCACAACATAGGTATTTTTGGAGCGAGTTCAAAAACTAGATTCCGGAAAATGATGTTTGAGGTATTTTGAAAATCCAAGATGGCGACTACCGGTTTATTGATATTTCCTGAAAATCATTGCAATAAGGGTTTTTTTTTGAACGAATTTTATGAATAGGTGCCGGCAAACAATGTTTAGGGTCGTTCCAAAATCCAAGATGGCAACTTCCGGTTTACTGAAATTCTTTGAAAACACTTACAATATGGACATTTTTGGAACAGATTTGATGTGCAGGTATCAACAAACGATGTTTGGGGTCATTTTGAAAAACCCTTACAATATAGTTTTTTCAGGAATAGATCGGATATCAGAAAACGATGTTTGAGCTCGTTTCGAAATTCAATATGGTGATTTCTGGTATATCGTATATCCCAAATTGTAAGGGTTTTTAAGGAATATCAATAAACCGGAAATCGCCATCTTGCAATTCCGAACCACTTCAGAAATCATTTTCCGTTCCGTTCCGAAAATATCCAAATAGTTAGGGTTTTCTAGGGGAATCGACCCAAAACATCATTTTCATCAAATCCCAAATAACGTAAACTTTTTTTGCGAACTACCTCGATTTACGAACCTCCGTTTAGTTCGTAAATGGATGTTTCGGTGTAATCTATTCATGATATGATTATGGTGAGATAGCAATTACGAACATTTTATTTATTGACCGAGATATATGCCTTACCTCAAGAAGCGTTGGGTTTGCAACATAAATTGTAAACTGTGGACCTTGCCAGAAACGAAAGTGATCCCCGTAAACCGCAACGAGATCATCAACTATTTTAATGAATTCTGAAAGAGAAACGAAATTAGTATAGGAGTTTTCATTATAAGTCCAAGGAGGGTTTCACATTTGGAACTTGACCATCTGTTAAAAAAGGTCTTGCAATCGTTTAGTAATCGCACAGGTTTGTTCATGAAACGTTTCTACGATCTTTAGATCTCTTACCACCAAACATCCTTCTGGCTCAGAGCTCGAACATGCGACAACTGGCTTATTAGACCGCTGCCTTATAAACGTTATTGCGATAAAAAACGGTTAACCAAGAATGTCCATGTTAACATTTCGCTTGGTTGTATTGCCTTACAATCACAGTAAAAATTGTCTTTTGAACCGAAGCTCAAAAGGCCGAATGTCATATACCATTCGACTCAGCTCGACGAACTGAGCAAATGTTTGTGTGTGTGACAAATATTGTCACTCACTTTTTTCGGAAATGGCTGAACCGATCCGACGTAGACTTGAGTAACACAACTGTAAATAAAATGATTACCGTAAAAGAACAACTATTCCAAGTCGTTCAAATGAATTCGAGCTCTTGCCTTTTAGAGACATCTTAAGATTGTTTATCAATTTCTTGCAACATTGTAATGAATTTCAAATTTAAAATAATGTTTAGCAAATAAGTAAAGCGATAAATTTTGGCAATTTCCAAAAAGGTGTTCGGTTACCGCACCCCAAGAAATTTCATTAAAAATGGAAAAATATACGTAAAGATTGCAGTTATTCGAAGAAAAAACGAAATTTATACTTTTCGGAGGCATTTTGGACAAAAGTCTTTCTTGTCTGATGGTGACTTTGCCTTGGTTCTCTTGGCCAATGATTTGGATGGTGGCGCCTTGAGTGTTGATTAGGCCGGTCTTCCACCAGCTTCGCGGGATTGAATACATTGCTGCAGTCGAATTTATTGGCTTCTTATCCACTAAGCAACGTTTAATGGCATTAATCAGTACATTAAAGTTCATTTTCCTTGATTTGGACGATTTGATGGAAGTCGCGATGGCTAACAGAACCATAGAACCACAGTTTTTACTTATATGACGGATGTATTGAAGCCGTCAGGTTGTCCACGTGTTGCATATCATCAGAGATGCCAGGTAATACAATAAGTTTAGATAGCAAAAACGAAAAGATCGCGCCAATTTTCAAAAGTCTGTAATTTCTGACGAATGTCTGCAAACAATTGATTGAAAAAAAGTTTCAAAAGTATGTAAAAAGTCTTTAGACGAAAAACATGTTTACATGTTAACTAAGAAATTTAATAATTTACAGACAAATTTGCAGACTATGCACCTCTGCTAATCATTGACAATTTTTCGCGATTTGTCTAAAAAAATGGGGTGCCGGTAATCAAAATCAGACATTTTGAAAACGACGAAAAAAAAATTTCGTTGCGAAAATTTTAATAGCATCCGGTATTAAATCACGAAATAGATTGATTTCACCTCATAAATATTCAATCCACTCACCTTATCGATTGATGCTTTTCAATTTATGATACTATAAAAAAGTCATAAAAAACTTTTCTGTTGATTTTCACGCAATTAAAATTTGTTTTGAGCGTAGCAAAAAGTACAAGCGTCTGTTTGCTTTGGTTTCGGCACAAAAAGAACGTGTTGTTAGTACACACACAAGACATTTGTCGGAATGACGCTATCTGCTTTCTCTCAAAAGTTACGGTGGGGTGCCGTATATCTTCCCCTAAAATTGTATAATTCGTATATAATTGATCGTTTGTATGATTCTAACGAAAAAGTCAACACACTTTGAAAAAATCCTGTGATTTTACATTTTATTAGATGCACTTAAATGGAGCCGCTGTGAACCGAGGAGCACAGGATCACAAAGTTCGTCCGTTGATTCGACTGAGAAACAGAAGCATACATCTGCTTGGCTGGTAAAAGGTGTATTTGAATTCATAAACTCTCACCCGCTAGCCCATTACAGTCGAAACCAGTAAAATTCACGCTAATCCAACATTAAATCTTTATAAATGAATTTTCTCGTCATTTGACAAATTAAGTCTTTCTGAATGTAACGGAATTTCAATTCTACACACTTAAAAATTTTTACATCTTATTAGATGCACATAAATGGAGCGTCGTAGTTCACGCAAATTTACGTGGAAGAACATTCAACATTGTGTCTAAAACTCCATGACATGAAATTCATTGAAATAAAAAAAAAAGAATTTTGTAGCAACCCACCGCGACTTGAACCGTGAATCATTGTATGGCAAGTTCGTCTGATAATCGACTGAGCCACAGAAGCATGCATCTGCTTGGCTGGAAAAAGGTGCATTTAAATTCATACAGTCGCACCTGCTAGTAGAACGCAAGTTACAGTCGAAACCAGTAAAATTCAAGTTCATTAACCATTAAGTCATTACAAATAAAATTTTCCGTCATTTGACAAATTAGGTCTTTATGAATTATTTTTGTTTGTTTGTTTGTTTTATTTTATTTGCGACTTTAACCGTTTCTGGTCATTCGCCGCACTTTATGAATTACATCGTATGAGGGATTAAGTCACCTGTAAAATTCAAATTTTTTTAGAGTGCAGTGTATATGTATCAATTATTCATTAACCAGATATGTGCTTGTGTGGTTCAATCGAATAAATGTCGTGCTTTGTGATCTTAGGTTTCTCGGTTTCAAGTCGCGCTGTTGCTATCGATCTTTTGTTATTTATTTCATTCGATCTCAACACTCTTAGAAAAAATGAAATTTACGCTTGACGTAAATTCAAGCATACCGTAATTTCTTCGGTGATGACAAAATATTACATCTCCTAACATGTAAAAAAAAATTTTGCGTTTGTATCGATGTAAGCTTCAGCAAAATTTGCAAAGTTAATGGTATGACTTATATTTACATGCTTTGAATTGTGAATGTAAGTGAATCGCGACGCTCCTTTTATGTGCATCTATTAAGATGTAAATATTTCTAAGTGTGAAGCAATGAATTTTTCAAATCACACAATTTTACATGTTTTTGAATATAAATTTGTGTGAAATACGACGCTCATTTTAAGTGCATCCTATGATATGTAAAATCACAAGATTTTTTCGAGCTGTGTATGTCCAATACAGATTTCCGTCTTCACTGTTTAAGTTACAGTCCAAAAAATTTGAATTTTACAGGTGACTTAATCCCTCATACGATGTAATTCATAAAGACCTAATTTGTAAAATGACGAAAAATTTTATTTGTAATGACTTAATGTTAGATGAGCTTGAATTTTACTGCACACCAAAAAAATCTGAATTTTACAGGTGACTGAATCCCTCATACGATGTAATTCATAAAGACCTTATTTGTCAAATGCACCCCCTGCTATGGAAGCTGGTTCCTGAAACCGACGCATTTTGTTTTGGTGGCGTTGTTGTCAACAATATTTTAAGCTACGTTCATACCATACCATCAAACCGCACTGGTGTCAAAAGTTAATTTCTTCAAACCCAATATAAATATAACTCTTGTCTAGTATTCTCTGCAAAACAAGTAATTTGACCTCTTTTTGAATAAGAAAAAAAAGTGGTTTGTTATAGTTTGATTATATTCCATCGAAATCATTTCCTTATGTTGGTGCAACCGCATGAAGAAAGATGTGAACACTGCTTAAACACAGCATTTGACAGCGAACTAGAACCAAAAGAACAAAAAATTTCGGCTTCAAGCCAATTGTATGCGAGATGACAATCGCACCACCGGGGTGGTCAAATGACGGAATATTTCGTTTGTAATGACTTAATGTTAGATTAGCTTGAATTTTACTGGTTTCGACTGTAACTTGCGTTCCTCTAGCATGTGCGACTGACTGGATTTAAATGCCTCTTTTACCAGCCAAGCAGATGTGTGCTTCTATAGCTCAGTCGATTAACAACGTGCTTTGCGATCCAATGGTTCTTGGTTCAAGTCGCGGCGCTCGCTATCCAGTATTCATTTTTTTTATTTGAATAAATTTCATGTTATGAAATTTTAGACACAATATTAAATGTTCTTCCACGTAAGTTTGCGTGAACTGCGATGCTCCTATTATGTGCATCTAATAAGATGTAAAATCACAGGGTTTTTTCGAAGTGTGTAGGGTAGAACTAAATCATGAATATCTCGAGTTGTACTAATCGCAAAAACATTTTTTTTCTTCATGCCATCAGGAATATGATCAGCAATTTATAGTTCAATTTTCAACAGTATGAGATAACAATAAGTAACACAAAAATTTAGTTTTCAAACATTTTTGGAAACTCGATTTTTTGTCGCACTCGTATGACAGTTTTGGGTAGTCTGGCACATATCAGTCCTGATGTTCAACTGAACGAGTGTAATTTAGTGACCATAATTCGAAATGCGTAGTAAAAAGTCTGATTCAGGAATTCAACCTCAAAATTCTGGAACAACTTGCACGATATGATTGCCAGGTCTGGATTTTGGAACAATATTTTACATCTGAACTCTGAACCAGAACTTCGGAGCTTCTGAATCATAATTTAATTTCAGAATTTTGTTTCAGAACTTACTTCCTGAGCTCAATTTCCGAGTTCAATTCCTAAATTCAGTTTCAAAATTCAGAATCCGCAAGTTGGAATCGTACTCGGAACTTGGGTCTTGGAATTAGACAGTTCCTGAATTCAGGTTCGGAATTCATGTTCAGAATTCAGAATTGAACATCCAGCTTCCTCACAGCACTTGAATACTATTTTAGCCACTTACATTGTCCAAAGTGGTTTAAGATTGAAACTGCTAGCATTATTTTTTTAATTCCAGAGTTCTTGAAGTCAATCTTGACAATGTCCAGTTATTCCTATTTATGAGGCACAGAAAACCCACAATCTGATTCAAAACTTGGCAATACGACCTACTAAACTAGCATCTTAATCTTTAGCACTTATAAAAAATTATCACAGTTCCATAGACTCGAATCTTCGTCGAGAACTGTAAGGTGAACCTTCTGGTAATTTTTTCGTCTCCAACCACACTCACCTACGGGTGATTTGTTCAGGAACCACAAACCATTGCCAAGGATCGGCAAGGCAGGTGGTCCTCCATACTGCTTGGAAACCTCGTAGGTTCGACCATACTTCCAGTGCAGAAACACAACACCGATCACCACAGCAAACAGCACTAGCACCATCCACATGATGATGCACTTTGCGATCCCGCCACGGCGATGCTTTCAAATACGTTTAGTTTAGAATTGCCCGCTCGATACTGAACTGACGAGGCCCGCTGCAGTTTGGTTTTCTATCGGATTATGGCAAAGTAGCGGCCCAAGTTGGCAACTGTATACTGTACAAGTTGTCTTGTCGGTTGCGCTGCATGATCAGTATCAAGTTCATGGTCTCTCCTAGAGGCAGTAGCAGCTGCAGTGGCTCATACGGACAAAGCGCGCAACCCTCGGAGGTGCCCCGCTTCTGGATTTGAAATGAAAACTATAGTGAACAAAACAAAAAGCTAGTCGTTCCAGTGTAGTATTTCTAATTCCTGTGTATAAATACAACAACTTAATGAAATGTTGATATAATCCATATGTGCTTTAATTTGAACATAATCATCAGCGAAGGCTAGATGTCATTTTCAGTTAGTAATAGTGCAACAGTAACTTACTCAACCAAAAATTTTCGTTGTGGCCTCTAAAATTCCAAAAAGAATTCAAATGAGATGTTGCCAGTAAAACTACGATCAGACTAGCCAGTTTATCTGTCACAGTTTATTTGCCACAGACAAGTAATTTTTCGGCAGTTTATATTTGGTCTGGCAATGTGATCACACTATTCACAGTTAAATGGCTGCAACAGTCAAGTTCGACTGCCGACAGTCAATACTTTGACAGTTGTTATGTTTGACTGTGACAGACTTTTTGAGCATGTCTGTATTGTGATTACATTGATCAGACAAATTAAACTGGTTACAGACTGGGCTGTTTATTACAGTTTTTCTGCACACAGTGATCACATTGTAATCAATTCAATTATCGAACTAATGTACGAACGATAAGCTATTGGAAAATCTGCAAATATTCACAAAATCTAGAAATTTTTTTTGAATCAGTGCATTTTCTGTTACCGTTCAGCATTTTTTAATTTGGAGTAATAAATACTTTTTTCATTAATTCATTATTTAATTTTTCATAACTATTTCATCCAAGTACAAAGCAAAACGTTCCATTACTATGCTTCTGGAGATCCATTGCACTTTATCGTGAAGGAGGAGCTCGGAAAATTTAGTAGTAATTTCTATTAAGAATTCTACGAAATATGCGATAAGCTTCATTATTTCGACCGGAAATGACGACATTGACAAGGCGGTTCGGTGAGAAGTTAGTACACGTGGTTTAGATATAGAACTGGGGTCCAATACTCGTTAATCGATTTCGATCGATTTTAAGTACTTTTTTGTAAAATAAACAATATTTGTGTATAAAACTAAAGAGCCGCAGCATCATATCCAAAGAGCCTTGGGCTATCCTGATTCCCGGCTTCCTGTTCCTGAAATAGTGGTCATATACTCAAAAATGGAACTCACTCACTTTTTGTAGAGGTTACTTGACCGATATTCATAAATTTAGGTTCAAATAGGGACGTTTTGCTTTGTGTTTGGATGAAATAAACAAGTTTTTGGTTGTCATAGAATCTGTGGCAGACAACTTCTGCACTACAGTTTCAGAAACAGTCCAATTTGTCTGTACAGTCATCAACTGTTTGTCTGTCAACTATGATCACACTGTACATTGTCACAGATAATCTGCACACTTTAACTGCATACAGATGGACAGTCAAGCCGATTTTGACTGCTTGCAGACAATTGCGAACCGATTACACTATGATACAGTCAAACTGCACAAATTTGTGCAGATAAACTGGCTAATGTAATCCTACCTTAAGTTATTTTCGTTGTTGTCAATCGTAACGTTTTTGTGTTTTCTGAGCTGTGATGACGGCAATCTAAAATTCAACAACGCATTAATCCTACGTATTCCCCTGCTGGGGGTCCGATCGGTTTTGTTATTGGACTATTTCAACGGAATTGCTATCACTCTTATCGAGAATTATAAGAACACATCTTATCATCTTGGTGCAGCGACTTGGTACACATTGATTATGAGCGGCAGTTGAATTTTGGAACGGTAGACGATTACTTTTATCTCAGTAATTGCTTGTCATTTCATTCATGTTGTTGTGTGCCGTACAAAATAACAAATGTTCCTAGGAATAGTGTTTCTTGTGATTGTACTGTTGGTGTTTAGTTATGGTTTGAAAGATGCCTTGCGGAAACGTTCCATCAAAATACCAGGACCAACAAAAATTCCCTTTATCGGAAGCACTCACATTTTTAACAACCGTAAACCTGAAGGTAAAAGAAATGTCACCAATCGTAAGTAGGACCAGATATTGTCGATTCGCTGAATTTCTGATCTGGTTGAATCTCTTCATTGGCTTAATACTTATTGTTGGGTTAAAAATGTACAGTATTGCAGAATAGAGTATATTACTAAAATTACGAAAAGACTACTGGTTTATATTTTAAAGTTTTTTTTAAACCTTTTAAATCATCCTAATTGTGCAATAATAATTTTTCTTGTCACTCGAACCAGTTTCATTAAAACATTTGTTTTCTTTCTTATTTAGAAAGACTATGCAATCACTGTGAAAACCGACTTTCGAAACGAGACCCGGAGAACCGATTTTCATATACCAATCGATTCAACTGGTGCTAAATCATGATGAAATTGCGAAAAAAAACGTACAATTATTTTATGAAAAATTAATTTCATGGTGTTTTTTTCGGGAAAACTATTTAAACTAAATTAAGTTTCAGATTAGTACTAAACTGCTACAAAAATCCGATGAGATGCCGCCATAATCATTATCAATCATAAACATCAAAATGCAATTCTACAGTCATTTAGAATACAGAACCGCCATTCAGCGACGACCGTAACAATTATTTTTCGTGAGCAAGAGACGCTCTCTTCTTCATTGTGGTTTAGAATTTGGACATACCAAAGATCTAATTCTCAGAGAGCAAACCTGCGAACCCCTTAAAAAGCAAAAATTAGATTTTCTGAATGGTTCTCTGAAAGGGATCAATATTCTCGAAAATTGACTATTAATCAAATGTGCAAGTGCGTCTATACTGTTCACTGAACTGATACCGCACGTTTTGACATTGGAATTCTATATAAGAATGAGAAACAGTGATCGGGACGCATCGAATCGAAGAAATAAAAAAATATAGGTTATCGAAACTTTAATAAATAACGAACAATGTATAATTTCCCATCTTTACCAAGCCGTAGTCATAGCTTCCCCTAAATAAGACGACAATTTCGTATGCATTAATTTTGTTTGCGTAGAATGGACGCGATCATTTAAACTTCTTCCCACAATCGGAATTAGTATTGAGTCGACTTGCATTCTGTGCGATTCGTTTTCAATTTTTGTCGTGAATACGACCTACTTTAATATGGGGTGCCTTTTCAAAATTTACTCCCTGAGAGAGTGATAAGTTTTTGATCGTGAATATCTCTTGTTGTATCGAACGTATCAACATAATTTTTGCTACATGCCATCGGAAATATGATCACAATTTTATGATAAAATTTTCAGTCGTGTGACATAATCTTAAATAATTCAAAATTGAACTTTTCTGAAATGTTTGGTATCAACGAGTTTAAAAGAGGAAAACACATGACGCTTGTTTGCCTTTCTCGTATTTTGAAAGCTAATAGCTCAGTGATCTGTGGAAGGATTTATATAATCTAACTACTAATAGATTCTAAAATTTTCAATTTGAACGTATATTGCAACAACATTGAAGTTTTCCAATAGTACACTATTGAAAAACCTGTCTGATTTGATCCATTTCAGCACCAGCCAATCAGAACGCGTTCTGTGGAAGAGTACAAAATATGTGCTCTGTGATTTGCCACTTTTTCTATCATTTTGTGAGCAACGGTTACAGAAGAAAGACACACACGAGAGTAGCATCGGGCTGGTCACACAACGAAACCACACCAGAAGCCTGCCAGCTGAAGTCATCAGTCGTCAAGGAAGAGCGGCTCAGTTAGGTTGTGGGAGCAACATTGAAAACTTCACGCTGAAATGCAGCGAGCGGTATTTAACTCATCACTCTCCAACACGAACGCATTCATAAAAGGGTCTTTTGAGAGCCACCATTATATTATTATAAAGAACTATACACTCAAACCTCCATTTACGTAATAATCGGGGGTTCGTAAATCGAATTATGACGTAAAAAAAAGCTTATGTTATTTGGAATTTTCAACGTAAAAAAAGTTTACTTATGTATATGTATTATTGGATATTAATAATATATTAGATAATTATGGAATGAAAATTATCAGTTTTTTCAGGAAAAGGATGTGATAAGTAGTATTAATTTCCAACATGGCGACTTCCGGTTCATCGATATTCGTTACAAACCATCAGAATAAAAGTATTTTCGGAACGGATTTTATGAGTACATGTCAGAAAACGATGTTTGAGGTGATTCTAAATTCCAAGATGGCGACTTCCGGTTTATTGATATTCCTTGAAAACCCTTATAATATGGGTATTTTTGAAACGGGTTTGAAGAGCATATTGTAAGGGTCCGACACATTAAGAATCACATCAAACATCGTTTTTCGACATGTACTCATAAAACCCGTTCCAAAAATACCCATATTATAAGGGTTTTCAAGGAATATCAATAAACCGGAAGTCGCCATCTTGGAAACCACTTCAAACATCGTTTTCCGACATCTACTCATCAAACTCGTCCCAAAAATACCCATATTGTAGTAATTTCCCTGGAATATAAATGAGCCGGAAATGATTTTCATTGTATTTATGCAAAAACCTCTTTTAACGAAGTAGGTTCGTAAACAAAGTTTACGTTATTTGGGATTTGGTTCGTTAAAAAAATTACGTTATTTGGGATTTTGTTCGTGAAAAGAGTTACTTAAAAAGAGGTAACGTAAAAAAAGTTTACGTAAACGGAGGTGTGGGTGTACTGGTTATTCAATAATATTTGTGTTTCAGAATGTTTAATGTAACTTATTTGAACTTTAGTTTAGGTGCATCGTTTCAAATTCTAGTAGTAAAAACGTGCTTAATCCACCTAGCAGTGAGATGATACCTTTTTTTCTCTATCCGCATGTGTTTTTTGCATGAATATTCTTCGGTGTTTCAGTTCTCGTGACATTATTTTAATGACCGTCGATTAAAGTGGCAATTTGAGATTTTAATCACTCATTACTATATAATATCGATACTGCAAATCGGATCGAATTTGAATCTAAAAGTGTGACAATCGATTGAACATTCCATGATATGTCGGAGTAAGTTCCACTTTAGAGTTTACGGTAATTTAAGGTACTTCCAGGGCCGGTTTGAATTTCAAAAAATCATCATTTTGTAATTCCAGAATCGGAAGTCAGAATTGGATAATATTAATTAATTTTGTCTTCGTAGATCTGGCTTTTTTTAGAAAACGATTGAGCTTTGAGAAACGATTCGATACTGGAACTGGAATCCGAAAATCGGTGTAGCCAAAGTCAGACAAATTCACCTGAGTAGTTTACATTTGTTTCAAAATGTTTGAAAATCAGTATAAACATCTTTGAGAAATCATAGTGCGAATTAAATCCGAATCGAAAACTGAATACCACTAAAACTGAAATAAGTTTATTTGGTTATCGACTATCCAAATCTGTAAACCAGATAAACCTGATTAATTTATGTGAAATAGACATTTTTATACTAATCATCCTGTATCCCCTAAACCGGAAGTTGGATCTGACTGAAAAGCCAGATGTTTTACAGGATCTTAAAACTTTTCATTTGAATTTTAGATCGATTCAGCCATCTACGAGAAAAATGGGTCCACAATTTTCATTTCGTTTCACATATCATCCTGTAGTTCCGGAATCAGAAATCGCATCCAAACATAATTCAGGAACCTTGTTTAGGAGCATACAAAGTTTCGTATGAATCTGAATTTGTAGAAAACGGTTGAGTCATCTCAGAAAAAAACGAGTGAAATTATTTGCCACACACGCATTTGCCGATCTCGACGAACTGATTCGAATGGTACATGGTTGTTATGTTATTCCAGTATTTATTGCTGTAAGTAGTTTTAATCAATATAATTATGAAATTGCTTTCAACTGGAAAATACTGCCATCATTTGGTTTACATATGTCATATTCGAACAATTATGTTGCCAAAAACGAACCGTGCTAAAATCGGTCCGAGGCAAAATGTTATGAAAAAAGTACAGTCTTTTTGGTACTTAGAAACAAATGTATGTGAAAGTATAAAAAATCGTGTTTTATGTTGCTCCCAAGCATTTCTTTGCCAGACAGCGCTCAAAACTTCTACTGCTGGAATAGGGGAAAAAGTCGCTTGCACAAAAATTTCGATATCTCTTTTAAAAATGGACGGATTTTAACAATCTATGGCTTGCTGGATAGGTATTACCATGCGGAATCTAAGTCTAGGAACATATTCTGTTTTCAAGGTCAAATGTGAAAGATACTGTCAAAAAACTGAAAATTTTGACATAAAACTTCGTATAACTCAAAAAGTAAACATCCGATCTCAAAACCATTCAAGAGCGTTCTGGGTGACGGGGAGACCTTTCATTTGCGACTAGTTTGATCAAAATCGGTCCAGCCATCTCTGAGATCTCGACCTCTTAAAGCTTGCTTCAAATAGAATTGGAACAAAGACAATTGCCTGTATTTCAGTTATTTGTTATTGTATTCAAGATCTTTTTTTATACAAATGTAGCGTTTTCTTCATACTTTTAATAAAAAATACGGATAAAATTATTCGTCATGGTTTCGAAGGAATTCTCGAATTTTTCCTGTAACACGGCTCAGTATGCGGCGCACACATTCTTCGTCCATCGTTTTAGCTATCTTATTCCACCAGGTCGTCATCTGATTGATGTCTTTGACAACCTTTCCCTTTGCCTTGAGTCTCCTCTTCATGATTGCCCAGTATTTCTCAATAGGGCGGAACTGGGGGCAGTTGTGTGGGTTAAGGTTTTTCGGAACAAACTGGACCACTTTCTCTGCATACCATTCTTAAACGACTTTGCTGTAATGACAGCTTGCCAAATCTGGCCAAAACATTACAGGACGGTCGTGGGATCGAATGAACGGCAAAATTCGTTTTTGGAGACACTCTATTTGGTATAGTTGTCTTATTTGTAACGAAAACTTTCGTTTTTTTGCCGCAGCTGCAAATGCCCGGCCAAATCATAAATTTTCTTGCAAATTTGTCGGCAAAAACAAATTTAAATTTGGCTGGAACATCCCCCCGAGCCGTTGCCAAGTAAAATGTTTGACCTGGGATTTGACCGAAGTCAGCCTTGACACAGGTTTCATCGTCCATCAGAAGACACCCGTTGAACTTGGTCAGCACCTGGTCATATAGTTTCCGAGCACGAATTTTGACCACACTATTCTGTTTCATGGTCCGATTTGGCTGTTTGCTAGCTCGATACGACTTGATTCCTTCCCGGAGTCGAGTTCTCCTCACGGTACTATGGGCAGCACCGAATTTTCTGGCCGAATCACGGTCCGACAGATTAGGATTCCTCTTAATCGTCTTCAAAATCTTACCACGCAATTTCCGGTCGTCAGTTCGACTCCGACGATCGGCTTGAGGCTTCCGAATCGTCGTCAATGTTTTCTTATACCGTTTGATAACGCGCCATACGGTATTTCTGGGCAATTTCAGCTGTTTAGCTAGACTAGATGCAGACCACAATGGATTTTCCAAATAACTGTGCACAATTTTTTTTTCCTACTTTCGGCTTCCATGTTGATTGTTTACAAAGTACAGTCGATTTTCGGAATGTCAAAAGTCATACGTGAAGCTGACAAAATTCCCGACACGTGGGGGCCAAGAACTTCCAAATCCGTCCACCAGGAGCGCCACAATATGAGCAAAAGTTTATTCCAATTCTAAATGAAGCAAGCTTTAGTTGACAACACACATACACACACACACACACACACACACACACACACACACACACACACACACACACACACACACACACACACACACACACACACTAACACACACACGGACATTTGCTCAGTTTGCCGAGCTGAATCGATTGGTATATGACACTCGGCCCTCGGGTATCGGAAATTTTGGCATTAAAAATGCCTTACTCTTCACTATATGGGGCCGGGTGTCAATTAAAAGTTTCAAAAATAGTCGTAACCTTTTTGTGTCATAATTTTGAACGTTAATAACTCGGTCATTTGTTAATGGATTGTTATAATTTAACAACCAATCGATTCGGAAACTTTTAACTTAAACATGTATGACGACGTAGTTTCAGTATTTCAATAGCATACTATTGAAAAATTGGTTAGAAGTGACCTATGTTTTCATCCACCAATCCCTGTTTTACAAAATGACGTCAACTTTTTGTTCGGCATAGAAGGCTTTGCGTCATGCATAAAAAACACCGTATCGTTATGCGTAGTATGAAGGGAAATCTATAAATATAGGCTGCACAATATTTCTTTGCCTAGTTGATGTTTGACTGTGAATGAAACAAGTAGCTCGTCCAGTGAGCTGATGACTGGATTGTATATACGTTCACTTGCTGGATTGTCGCTTTTGCATTATGTGCTGGTGTAATTTTCTGTTGTCTGCACAACACCGCTTCGTGTTCGCTTGAATATCTTATATATCATCTAGCTATTGAAGAACCGAATCAGCGTGGTTATCGGTTCTTTTAAAATATCCCATGTATTTAGCAAATTGTTGGTAGATTTTGCCATTAAAAATACCTTACACTTCGCTTCCCGAGGCTGGGTGTCAATTTAAAACATGCAAAACTAATCGCGTAACATTTTTCTGTCATAATTTTGAATGCTCATACCTCAGTAATTTGTTGATGGATTTATATAATTCAACAACCAATCGATTCGGAAACATTTAACCTAAACTTATGAGATAACGTCATTTGAATATTTCAATTGCATACCATTGAAAAATTGGTTTGAATTGAGTATTTTATTTTGGTTTTCTGGTAACTATCAGACCAGTTTAGAATTATCGGTGATAGATTTTTCGGATATAATTTGCAGCGCTTGTTCCTCGATGATTTGTTAATGGATTTTCCTCATTTAAATGATTCCAAAGCTTCAATATTGTAAGCTTAAAAATGTTTTAATTTGTCAACGGATCGGTTTGCATACCTAAATCTCCATTCCCATACGAACAAAACGGTGGCGCGAAAATGGATTCAGTATAAAGTTGTGTTATGATGATAATCATAGATACTTCTTCTTCATTATATGTGACTGAACAAGTTGTTGTCCCGCCAGGAATTAAACGCTTCAAAAGATTCAAAATTAAATTCTGAAACTTATCTAAAAGCGGCCTCCTCGGTTTGGTAGTATAAATGAGTTCCACAGGCTCACATATACAGTATAATTAGATGCAATATCATATAGTATCAAAGATAAACTAAAGGTAAGTTTACCTGCGATTTTACATGTATCGTTTGAATAGCAACCCTCGTAGAATTTGATTAACCGCCAGTTTCAGTTTAATCATTATTAGCTTCAAAACAATAAGCGTCTGATGGTTACACGCGTTGTAACTATGACAATGTTCATTCATGTGTTAATAACATCAAGTTACAATATGAACAAAATTTCTGAATTTTGTTGCGTATCCATTCCGTATATTCCGTATATGCCAAAGCGAAAATTAATGTAAGTAACTAAATATTTTATGCGGACTGTTTCACAAGTTTTCTTCCTCGTATTGTTGCCATATTATTTACCGACACTTTCCGAAGATTATCGACGATTTTGAAAAATGATTATTAAAATACACTATTACTGAGTTTACTGGTACAACATTTTTCGCTAAAATAAATAAAATTAATGAGTTTGTACGTTTCTCGAAGATTATTATCATAAAATAAATCAGTTTCATTTGTTCAGGTTTAAATCTTTAGGTTGTTTGTATCTAAAATTGAGCTTTCTAGTTCTAGTAGAATTCTAGTTAAAGGACGTTATTCAAAATCTTAACAATGTAAAAAATTGTGGAAAGGGATCAAAATTGAATAGAATTTATTATCAAGAAAGAATCTAATTGTAAATTTTATCATTCGCCAACAATCTAAGCGCTTAAACTAGAGCAAGTTTGTAATTAGTCAATTGAAAAAGTTTTTAGTTTAGTGTATCGTCATCATTATCATCTTTATTTTTGTATTTATTATGAAGACCCTAGAAACGTTCCATTTTTAATGTTATTGTGCTCGGTCGTGTCTTGAATACAACCCTCTAATTTTTTTCTAAAGTTTGAGCGAATTCTATACCTATTTTTTATATATAAATTAGGATTTATTGCTAAGATCGGATGTGATTTTAAGGATCCACATTGTTTGAAGACATTATACTGCTCGCTAGTTAGGCCTATACTTGAAAATGCTAGCATAGTTTGGAGTCCGTATCAACTAGCTTGGAGTTTACGAAATGAACGTGTGCAGAAAAGATTTGTTCGATTCGCTCTAAGGAATCTTCCCTGGCAAAATCCGCTAGATCTTCCACCGTATCCCGATCGCTGCCGTCTGATTGGTTTGGACACACTGGAACGGTGTAGAAAAATTCAGCAAACAATTATTGTTGCGAAAATAGTAAACGGCGACTTGACTCTTCGAAGCTTTTATCGAGTCTGGATTTCCGTGCATCACAACGGTCGCTACGTTCTACTAGTTTACTTCAACCGAGATTCCACCGAACGACGCACAGTGGTTCGAATCAATAAAAACGTGGACATAAATCAGTAGCTGCCAGACCGTTCTTTTAATGCATATAGTTGCTTTGAAGAAATTATTTACAAATATATACCGCGTAATTTGATCCTATCATTAATTGTTCATGGCCTACTTTGACAAAAAATGTAACCATAACTTTTTTTTCTGAAGAGATAGAAATTTTTTTTCTTCTACAAAGTTTTAGAACTATTAAAAATAATTTACTTTGTCAAATATACCAAAAGTCTAGGTCGCACCGTTTCGGATATACAAAGCGTTTTTATGGCAACCCCCTTAAAATGAGAGTTTTATTCATAAACTGTTTTGAGTTATTTTGTTATGCACACTTTGTTGTAGAATTTATAAAATCGCATATTTTTGTTGAAGATAGTGCATAGGTTTGTTCTTTCCTGGCAAAGTTATGCAACATTTTACCTTTTTTTTACCTAGGATAAAACCTTGCACCGAAGCGAAATATGCAACTTTATGCAGCTGATTTTTACAAAATTTGTAGGAAAAGATGTGCCCAATATCATAAAAAAAAATCTAAGTGGAACTCGGTGGAACTTTTTTTTTAGGTCTTTTCAAAGTTAGATTTAATTACTGAATTACGGCAACCCCCTTAAAACTAGTTTTCTAGTCATAACTTGTTTCGAGTTATTTTTTTATGCATACTTCGTTTGGAATAATTGTAGAAAATATAAAATATCATAATTTTGTAGAAGCTAATGCATAAGTTTATTCTTTTCTGGAAAATTTATGCATAATTTTACTTCTTACCTAGAAAACCTTGTGCCGAAGCGAAATATGCAACTTAATGCAGCTAACTTTTATAATACTTATAGGAGAACATGTACCTTATCCAATTTATTTTCCAATGAGAATATCTTGAGTACTCTTCGTGTGACTCATTTTCACTATGGCCATGCTGAAACCATGAATGGTTAAGAAACAGAGGGCGCACAGTGGTCCAAAACTGGAACAAGACGGTCACAAGTCTGTACTGACTTTCACTGATTTTTAAGAGCTAACGTGTCGTCGAAGAAGTTTTACAAAATTATATAACGCTTCTTTTGAAAGTAGCACCTTAATTTTTGTTAAGGGGGTAGTACCGATTTCGAGAAAAAAATAATTTTGTTTTTGACGAAAAAATTTTTTTTTCTATCTCATTTCAAAGAAAAAAACATTTCAAGTATTTTTGCTGAAAATATGAATAATGTAAAAAAAAATATTTTTTGAGATATTCGCTTTATTTTAAAAACAGTTTTTGCCTTTCTCTATAGAAAGGTATTAGAATTGCTGGAAAAACCGACTTTCGAACGGAGCCTCGGAGACCCATAGTGTTATATACCATTCGACTCAGTTCGTCGAGATCGGAAAATGTCTGTGTGTGTGTGTGTGTGTATGTGTGTGTGTGTGTGTATGTGTGTGTGTGTGTATGTGTGTGCACTTTTCGAAGATATTTGAACGCGCTCAATTTTCTCAGAGATGGCTGAACCGATTTGAACAAACTTGGGCTCGTTTGAAAGCTACTGTCGGGCCATTGATCAAGTTCGAAGATCAAATGGCTGTGATTTTTGGTTCAGGAGATATGATTCTATAAGTGACGTAACCGACAAAAAGCGTTGTATTTGAACGCGCTCAATTTTCTCAGAGATGGCTGAACCGATTTGAACAAACTTGGGCTCGTTTGAAAGCTACTGTCGGGCCATTGATCAAGTTCGAAGATCAAATGGCTGAGACTTTTGGTTCCGGAGATATGATGGTATAAGTGACGTAACCGACAAAAATCGTGCTATTTGAACGCGCTCAATTTTCTCAGAGATGGCTGAACCGATTTTAACAAACTTGGGCTCGTTTGAAAGCTACTGTCGGGCTATTGATCAAGTTCGAAGATCAAATGGTTGTGAGTTTTGGTTCCGGAGATATGATCGTATAAGTGACGTAACCGACAAAAAGCGTTGTATTTGAACGCGCTCAATTTTATCAGAGATGGCTGATCCGATTTTAACAAACTTGGGCTCGTTTGAAAGCTACTGTCGGGCCGTTGATCAAGTTCGAAGATCAAATGGTTGTGACTTTTGGTTCCAGATATATGATGGTATAAGTGACGTAACCGACAAAACACGTTGATTTTTACCGCTCTTATATATATAAGGGTGCCAAAATTTTGGGATCAACTCTATTTTCGTAAAGTTCTAGTGCTCAAAAGTTTAAGCACCTCGAAAAAAGTCTTCATGCAAAATTTGACCTAAATCGGACATGCTTAAGGGGTGCTGCCCGGTGGTAAAGGTTTGGCAATTTTCGATCTTGAAAAAGCACCATAGGGGGGAGTACATGAAATTTCCAAAATCGAAAATTTTTTTTGATGCCAAAACTCTTAAAACTGCATAAAACATCGAAATTTAGTGTCATCTCGAAAAAAAATTTTTTTGAAAAAATCAACTTTCTGGGACTTAGAAAAATTTTCATATTTTTTCTAAGTCCCAAAAAGTCGATTTTTTCAAAAAAATTTTTTTTCGAGATGACACTAAATCTCGACGTTTCATGCAATTCTAAGCCTTTTGGCATCAAAAATTTTTTTTCGATTTCGAAAATTTCATGTACTCCCCCCTATGGTGATTTTTCAAGATATATGAAAATTTCACTAAGTGGACTAAGAAGGCTTTTTTAGATTAGCATCACTGTTCTCATACAAATAGGCAACGCAAATGTCAAGCACTAGTTTGGAAAAATGATGCTGACTGTGTGTCATAAACACTGAAGCATGCTTTTGTGAACTACTCGAATCAATCTGAATCAATTGGTGTCAAAATTAGTATCCAAAATTATTTAATAAAAGTATGAAACATATTTTCATGAGACTGTTATGAAAGAAGAGAAAGGCATTATCACACCACTAGGTGGATTAAGAAGGGTTTTTTGGATTTACCTTTAGTTGTAAGTTCTAGCATATCAATTGCTTCCAGTGACAATTTCTTTCCAGTTTTGATAGGTTTGTAATAAATATTCGAAATCAGTGGGTCAGACGCTACTAGGAGTCTACAAAAAACATCTGTCATCGTTTTTTCACGGCTGTTTTTCCTCGTGCCCAAGTTTGGATTTTTTTAATTTGTTTATTAATTTTTAGCTTTTTTCATTCAATAAACTATAAAGGTTGTTTTATGGAATCGTTTATTTGAAACCTAAGAAAAAACCGTACATTCATGCCTTGGACGATTTTTTGTATATTTGTTATATTTTACAGGCTGTTGAAAAAAGGCTGAAAGATATTTCTATCCTATTTCCTACTACCAGTCTGGACGCGCCTAAACACGCATAAACAAGTTCATGCTTGCACGCGCAACTTAAGCAAATTGTTGCGATTTTTATTTTGTTTCTTTTTACAATTGACAATATTAGAATAAATCTAAGTGGAACTAGATGCAATTTTAGGCCTTTTCAAATTTAGTTTTAATTATTGAAAATCCGAAAAATTATCAAAACTTCAACACATATTTAAAAAATGGAAAAATGTTTTTTAGACAAAATATGATAAAGTATTGTTAAAGTACAAACCTTTACGAAGAGATTTCATGTTTAAACGTGTAAATAAATTGAGTTATCGCGAAGCAACACGATTTTTAAGACGAGATGTTGATCGGGCGACGCTCACTGCGAAAGTGAGTTACAGAAATAGCAGACGCGTGACGCCCTCTGTTTCTTAACCATTCATGGTTTCAGCATGGCCATAGTGAAAATGAGTCACACGAAGAGTACTCAAGATATTCTCATTGGAAAATAAATTGGATAAGGTACATGTTCTCCTATAAGTATTATAAAAGTTAGCTGCATTAAGTTGCATATTTCGCTTCGGCACAAGGTTTTCTAGGTAAGAAGTAAAATTATGCATAAATTTTCCAGAAAAGAATAAACTTATGCATTAGCTTCTACAAAATTATGATATTTTATATTTTCTACAATTATTCCAAACGAAGTATGCATAAAAAAATAACTCGAAACAAGTTATGACTAGAAAACTAGTTTTAAGGGGGTTGCCATAATTCAGTAATTAAAACTAACTTTGAAAAGACCTAAAAAAAAGTTCCACCGAGTTCCATTTAGATTTTTTTTTATGATATTGGGCACATCTTTTCCTACAAATTTTGTAAAAATCAGCTGCATAAAGTTGCATATTTCGCTTCGGTGCAAGGTTTTATCCTAGGTAAAAAAAAGGTAAAATGTTGCATAACTTTACCAGGAAAGAACAAACCTATGCACTATCTTCAACAAAAATGTGCGATTTTATAAATTCTACAATTATTCCAAACAAAGTATGCATAACAAAATAACTCGAAACAATCTATGAATAAAAAACTGATTTTAAGGGGGTTGCCATAAAAACGCTTTGTAGATCCGAAACGGTGCGACCTAGACTTTTGGTATATTTGACAAAGTAAATTATTTTTAATAGTTCTAAAACTTTGTAGAAGAAAAAAAATATCTATCTCTTCAGAAAAAAAGTTATGGTTACATTTTTTGTCAAAGTAGGCCATGAACAATTAATGATAGGATCAAATTACGCGGTATATATTTGTAAATAATTTCTTCAAAGCAACTATATGCATTAAAAGAACGGTTTGGCAGCTACTGATTTATGTCCACGTTTTTATTGATTCGAACCACTGTGCGACGTTTGGATTCTATGAATCGATAACAGCATGCATCAGAACATTTGGGACAGTTGAACATCTCTTCGATTTCGGCGAACCTACACATAAATTTGCGCAGAAAGTGTTACGTTCCACTATTTTATAACTTGACTAAATTATATTCATTAAGACCTTTTATTGTCGGATGAATTAGAGAAAAACACACACACACACACAGACATTTTGTGTATTCGACGAACTGAGTTGAATGGTATATGACACAGTGATTGCATAACCTTTCCATATGAGAAAGGCAAAAAGTATTTTCGAAAACTTTTGGTCCTGGTTCAGATTTCAGCTCTGGAACTCAGGTTCAGAATACAGTTCCAGAATTTGGGTTTAGAACCTAGGTTCCAAATTTCATTCCCAGAACCTAGGTACAGACTCAAGATGCAGAATTCAGGTTCATAATCCACGTCCAAAATTCATTTCCAGAATTTTAGTATTGCGCGAAAATCTAGAATTCATGTCCAATTTAGATTTATTATTTAGATTTCCAATTTAGATCTATTATTTAGATCCAGAACCCAGGTCCCGAGTGCTGGTTCAGATTCTAGGTACAAAATCTAAGTTCAGAAATCAGATACAGAGTCCAGGTTCTGAATTAACGTTCAGGAGTCAAGTCCAGAACTTCGGATTCTTGAACCAGAATCCAAGTTCAAAATCCAGTTCTCAATTCAAAATCCAGGCCCAAAATTTAATTACAAAATCCAATTCCAGAACAGATTAAGAATTCATGTCCAGAATTCAGATACAGAATCCAGTTGTAGAATTCCGTTCTAGAATTCAGGTACCGAAACCAAATCCATATTTATTTTTAAGATTTAGAATTCAAGTCCAGAATCCAGAGTTCTGGTTCAAAATCCAAGTCGACACACTTAAAACCAATTCTCGAGCTCGACATATTGAAATGCCGAATTCGACCGGCAACACGACATTTTACTGATTCTTCAGTAATTCACATGCTCTTTTCCGAAATTCGTTAAAGTAATATGCTGATATCTCGGTAAAGCGCATTCTTTTGCCGAAGTTTGGCATAATACTATGCTGAGCTAGTGAGTTAGCTTTTACTGAAGCTCGGTGAGGCACTTATGATTTAATGTCTCTTTTTGAATTTGCAAAGCACCTCGTCGCCGTTGCTCGTGGAGCTAGAAAAAAGAATTAGTGAGGAAATAGATTTGTATATTTCGTGCAAAGATAAGTAAAATAAAAAACTATCTACAATGCATATATACTTATAAATATCTGCTTATTTGTAGGTAGAGGCGTTAATCTGGCAGTAATGCATAGTTCACAAATTCAGCACTTAGCTGTGCAAATCTCGGCATTTTTTTGCCTAGATTCAGTGATAAAATTTAAGTGCGCAGAATCAAGATTTAGGATCCAGGATCAGAGTTCTACTCCGAAGTTTAGTTAAGAATATATGCCCAGAAAGCAGGTCCAAAGTGTACGTGTAGAATTCAGACCCAATATTCAGATCCAGAGTTAATGTTCAGAATTGAGATAAAGAACTCATTTCCAAAATCCAAGTGCAGAGTCCAATTTCATAATTCATGTCCGAAATCCAGTTCCAGAATTCATGTTCAAAATACATTTCCAGAATACGAGTACTGGTGCAGAATCCAAGAATTGTGTCCAAAATTCAGCTCCTGAGTTCATGTCCAGAATCCAGTTCTATAATACCTTTCCAGAAGTCAGGTCTCAATTACAGGTCCAGAAATCAGATGCAGAATCCAGGTCCTGAATTAAAGCTCTGAACCCAGGTCCAAAATTCATTCCCACACGCTAGAACCAGAATCCAGGTCTAAAATTCAGTTCCTGATCCAGAATTCATTTACAGAATCCTACTCCAGCATACAGAACCGAAATTCATGTCCAGAATGCAGATACAGAATACAGTCCTAGAATTCTGGTCCAGAACCCAGACTCCTTATTCAGGTCCATAATTCAAGTCCAGAAATCGGATGCATCCCAAAACCAGAATACAGCTCTGGCATACAAATTTATAATTCAGATATAAAATCAAATTCTATAATTCTAGTGCAGAATCTAAAATTCAGGTCCTGAATCCAAGTCCAGAATGCAGGAGTAAGTCGAGAGCTCAATATTAGGGCTCAGGTTCATTATTCATTTTCAGAGTTCAGCTTTCCATTCGGGATTTCTGATGTAACACTCAAAAGAGCTACAAGTATTTACTAAAATTGAAAATGTTACTTGAGATAACCTTACAGGAAAATGAAATAATGTGTGTTCATCTTTATGGTGTTTGTTAAAAAAAATTGGAGGGGACGATTTGAGTTCGCCCCTTGGCGCTAGAAATGTCCACTGCAGACTGTATTGGAATGAAAGATACTTTGAATGTTTTAATGAAGTACGAACCAACGGCTCAGATGAATACCGATCATACACAGTTCTTCGGCTCGAAATGCCGATCTAGGATGGAGTATCGTCAAAATACCGGTCGGACTATTTTAAAGCTCAACTTCTTCATATCAAGTTCTGTCTTTGAATTAAGTTTAATTTAAAGTGATACTAATGAAAACAAATCGTATTCTACGAGTATAGTTGCGTTACACCAACTGAGCTTTAAAGCCATTCCCACTCGGTACAAAAACGATGACTTAGTTATATTTCACTTTTGAACCGAGTGGAGTGCGAACCCACATCTGCTATCAACTGTCCAAACATCTACCGCTTATCAGAGTATTAATCATTTGTGTTAATAAGCTGATAACCATCCCCGATTACCGTCAGTCTGTGCTTTCAGAACCGTTGTTCAACATGTTCTATTTCGCGGTATTGTTCGCATTTCTAATTGTATTCGTTTTACAATTCATCTACGAGCGTAAGAAGATTTTAAGGTTTGCCAAACACTTCCCTAGTCCAAAAGCGAATCTCCTATTGGGTAATTTGGTAGAATTTCCAAAGGATATTCCGGGTATCTTCAAACGGATGATTGAGTTACACACGGAGTATGGACCCGATATTGTTACATGGGGAGTCGGAAACGATTTTATGCTCAACATAAGCAGCGTCCAAAATGTGGAGAAGGTTCTAATGGCTAAGGCTACACAAAAATCCGTGATATATGACTTTATAGAACCGTGGCTTGGTAAAGGTTTGCTAATTTCATCTGGGGAAAAATGGTTTCATCGACGGAAAATCATCACTCCTACTTTTCACTTCAAGGTTTTGGAAGGCTTCTCGGAGGTATTCAACAGAGAAGCGGATTTGCTGATCCGAAAACTGAAACGACACGAAGGAGCCGAACAGTTCGACATCTACGACTATGTTTCATTGTACGCGTTGGACAGCATTTGCGAGACTTCGATGGGAGTGCAGATCAATGCTCAACAGGATCCTACCAATCAGTATGTGTGTGATATAAAGCGAATGAGCGAACTAATTCTACTGCGAATATTCAGCCCGTTGAGTTCGTTTAGAAGCATATATTGGTACTTCGTACCCAACGCCTGGGAGCAACGAAGATTGATTCATCGGTTGCATCAGTTTACCGATTCGGTAATCAATCAACGTCGCGAGCAATTGAGAAATAATCACCAACTTGGCTCGATCAAGTTCGATCTTGACGAAACCGATATGTATTCGAAGCGGAAGCAAACCTTCTTGGATCTTTTGCTGAATGTTACCGTAGACAGGAAACCGTTATCGAATCTGGATATTCGGGAGGAAGTTGACACATTTATGTTCGAAGGCCACGATACTACCACATCCGGAATTTCATTCACCATTCTACAGCTGGCAAAACATCAAAACATTCAGCAGCGGGTTTACGATGAAATACTGTCCAATTTAGGCCGGGATGACTGTAAATCAGCCACATTGACGTATAACAATCTACAGGACTTCAAATACCTGGATATGGTAATAAAAGAATCTCTCCGACTGCTTCCGCCAGTGTCATTTATCGGGCGCAAGCTGGTCGAGGATGTAGAACTGAATGGAGTTGTCGTACCGAGTGGAGTTGACGTTTCGGTTCCGATTTACGTTATCCACCGGAATCCCAAAGTCTACCCGGATCCGGAGCGATTCGATCCGGAACGCTTTTCTGATAATGCAGAGAACCGACGTGGACCGTACGATTATATTCCGTTCAGTGTAGGATCGCGAAATTGTATCGGACAGCGGTACGCCCAGATGGAAATGAAAATCACTATAATTAAGCTGCTAGCTAGCTATCAAATTCTGCCCGGAGAAACGTTTAAAAATATAAGATTTAAGTCCGACTTAGTGCTTCGTCCAGCGGAAGGCATACCAATCAAAATTGTAGCCAGGAATTAGGATAAGCGCAGAAAACAGATTCACATGTAAACTGTGTGTAAAATTTGCTCAAGCAGCGTGACGAATACATGCAGATGTCACGACGATCGACACTTTTTTGGGTGCAGCATTCACTTCGCGCAAAATTTTTGTTTTGTTTTTGGTTAAAATGACTAGTTTATTTTGGTTTATTCCGACCGAAAATATGTGTTATTCAAACGACATTGAAATAAATTTGTCTTTTACTCTTAGGGAAATCGTGTGAAAAGTTTTGTTTTCGGAGTATTTCTATTTTGTTATCGTTCTGGAACGTAGTGGATTGTTTTGAAAGCTCACGATGAACAGTCGAGTAGGTGGCAGTAGTGTTTCTAACGTATAGCAAATCAGAAATTTACAGAGGATTTTGAAAAATTTTGTTCAAGCCTGTATATCTGTTATTTGTGAGATAAGGTAGTATAGAGAAATAGTCCTACATGATTTTTCAACTGCTTTCTCTACTAATCAATTTATCTCTTTTTGGATTTAATAAAAAAATCAAGACTAAGAAAACTCTTTACATGTAAAGTTCTGGATCTTTTGAGAATTATTAAGCTTGTAAATTTGATGTAGTTTGAATACGAACCGAATTCTTTTCTGACTAGTTGTTTGAAAAACTGCAGTTGATTTATGAATAATCGTTAAAATTAAAAAGTAACGTGCAAATTATTTAAAGTAATCGAAACCTTATTTATCCGTGCTCCTGTAATTATTCAATTATTAGAACGCGTTAGCTTAGTTAGGGTCCAAATTTAAAAAAATCTCATATTCGCTATTACTTTGTTACTACTTGTAGTACTTTGTACAGTAAGCCGATTGTAAACATAATCAAAACAAAAAAAGTATTAACATTTATGCAATTACTTTGTAAATTAATCAATTTATCGATGAATTTCCAATGTTTAAGGTTTATTTTCTACATACTAGTGTCACTAATCAGCCTTGTAAAATTGATTTACCTTTTTAATGAATATAAGAAAACCTGTTTTAATCCACCTAGTGGTGTAATGATGCCTTTTTCATATCAATCATACTATCATAAATAATACTATGGTATTCTTCAAAATAATTTTCTTCGATTCCTGAAGGAATAACCGAAATCAGTTTGTTTAACCGTCTACTGATAAAAACTATCAATTGGTGAAGATACGAGGTCGATTTAGAAAATTTTTCACGATTTTCGCCCTTTTCAGTGATGGTATAAAATTTTTAACACACTTTACCCTATATTTTCGGATCCTGAAGTCGGATTCGGGCGAAACTCAGGAGTTGCGTATGGAACTACAGGACCTTTCATTTGAATCCAAGTTTGTGAAAATCGATCGCGCCATCTATGAGAAAAGTTAGAATACATATTTTCATTTTTTAGGACATTTTACCCCATATCTCCGGAACCGGAAGTCAGATCGAAATAATATTAAGGAATTTAGTATGGGACCTAAAGAGCTTCCATTTGAATATAAGTTTGTGAAAATCGGTTCAGCTATCTCCGAAAAAAGTTGGTGTACTTATTTTCACAATTTTTTGCACATTTTATCCCATAACTCTGGAACCGGAAGTCGGATTCAAATACTATTTAGAATGTGTATTGTTAACAATGAGGTTCAGATCTCAGAGATGAGTGGTCTATTTTGATCAAGCTAGTTGCAAATAAATGTTGTTCGCAATTGAATGATTTTTTAAGTCGGATGTTTACTTTTCGAGTTATTTAACGAGCTTGAGATTGTTGAAAACCGTTTTTTAACGGAGATATCGAAATTTTTGTGTAAGCGACCAGAGCCGCCCAGAGAAAAAAGGGCCCGGCGAATTTGAAAGCGGGCTCTTTTCGTTTAGTGAGCAAATGAGCAAAAACAAACGACTTAATTTTATTTTGGAGCATTGAACGATCAAAAAAAAGGTCCAACGATATAATTCGATAATATTTTAAAATCTTCGAAGTTTCCGGACCCCCCTAAAAAGTCCGGGCCCGGGGGGATTCCCCTCTCTCGGCGGCCCAGTAAGCGACCTTTTCCCCTATTCCAGTAGTAAGAGTTTTGAGCGCGCTGTATGATAAAGCAATGCTTGGGAGTAGGGATGTCGTAATATCGATGTATTAATCGAGTAATCGATTAATAACACAAATAATCGAGTAGCTTAAAACTAATATTCGATTATTGAGCTAATCGAATAATTCAAAAAATGCCATAGTAATAATCAAATAATTAATCCATTAATAACCCAGATAATCGAATAAACTTCAATGGCATATGTATTAGAAAGATGGCAGTATTGTCGAATTCAAAAAAATTTCATAGTATTTATTCAAACTGCATACAATAATAATGCTGGAAGCACCTAACTTGTTACACCCATATAACATTCGAAACAATTTGTCGAGATCAGCAAATGGGTGTTACAACTAATTTTACTAAATTTTCCCGGACATGGTTTAACCGATTCCAACAAACTTAGATTCATAAGTGATAAACAGTTTCGGAAAATCGTTTTTTTTACATTATCTTGTAGTTTAACATTTCAAAATTTCAAATCAATCGTGTGTAAGTTACCAAAAATATTTTTTCGCTCACTTTTTGAGAAAAATAAAATCTAAACGCGTTTTTCTTAAACCCAGTTTTTCGAAGTCCGTGAACACGATCTTGCAAAATCTGCTGAACCGAAATTTTTTCAAACTTGGAACATAAAAATTTATTTTTCAATATTATTATACGAAAATTTTTTTGAATATTCTTCGAATGATGCTTTACAATGTAGAAAAAGTTTGAATATATTCGCTGTTGCCCCGTAAAAAATTACAAATGCTGCAATTAAATCAGCGAAAAAACGATTGTGAAACTCATGGAAACTTTAAAAATATTCTGCCCATAAATAAATGGTAATACTACATATTGTAGAATTGATCTTTCATGTTTTAGTAAAAAGAAAATCGACAAAGAAATGAATTTTTATGGTGAAACATGTCTTCGTACGCCTGAAATTTTCAAGCGCCTTTGAATGTACGTGTTGCATATCAATTTCTATAAAAATAACAATATATTCTTTTCATTGAATATGATCGGAATAGTATTCAAAATATGTATAAGAAAGTTATCAAACATTCATACACCTTTTCAGACGATTTTAATCATATTGATGTTTCAATTGATCTGAAAAATCTTGAAATGAATTTTTCTTCAATATTTTTCAATATGGCATCGAGGATAACAGTGTGTTGAAAAGAAAATGGTTCACCCAACGTAATGATTTATTTCACCTAAATAAACGTGTAAATATTGAAAAGAGAAATTTTTGTTTTTATTTTTATCAAAATAGATGTCTTTATATTTATCAAACTTGTTGACTTAAACCAAAGACATCATATCAACAAGATATTCAGCTCTCACATTTCCTGATCAAATCATTGGCAACATCCTTTTTTGCAAGCATGGCGCCCTCAGACGAGTCCGCATCGAATCTCGCACATAGAAGTAGGGGAGAGAAATGTCAAATTCGTGCGCGCCAAAATAACAGCACTGCGCGCCCATACAATTGACATTATATGTTGAATGTGATGCCGTGCGATGGCGTTGCTGAGCTGAAGATTGATTTCGCTGTAAGCTGACAGGATCTGCTTAAACAACAATACAGTTTAGTCATTCATCTTAGTGAACCCGACTTTTGTGATACGCACTGTAGGTATGCTTTAGTTGCAAAAACAAGTTGCTCAAGCGGTAATATATAACTAGGAGAGTATCTATGATGTGCTTAATTTTTCTTTCAATATCATTAAAAAGTGATGTCATTTTTTTCGCGATGTAAATACCGGATACAAATTATCTCATTGTTTTTTTGTTTTCATTGCATATGTAATGCTGTATTTCTGGAACTTTTATGATAATATTCTCATGTCGCAAGTTTTGCGTTCATTTCAAGCAGATAAATCTGGTTATTTGCAATTTTCGAATTGTGTTTCTAAAAATGAAGAAATCTGCACACACTGACCTAATATTTCATGAGGCAACCAAGACTACGCGGATTCGGCTGCAAAATTGTTTTTACTGCGAGGTTTTCAATTCGACTTACCATTTTTTGCCTTGCGGAGATCATAATTTCACTATTTTCATCTTCACATGAGATAAAAAACCATTTCGGCATATATTGAGTCCAATACAATTATGACAGCCATTTGGAAATTTTTTGATAAGTTGAACAAATTGTTTTAGTTACTTCGTTTTTACATGACGATGTGAAATTTTTTTGCAGAGCTTCTATAACTGCTAGTGCAACGTGGGCAAATTGATGATTTGCTGCACAATTGTTTCAGATGTACCTTAAATTGTTCTATAGGGATTTTTTGGGTAGTATTGTAAAACTTAACAGTGATGAGTTGCATAACCGATTTTAATATATTTGAAAATCTTTCTGAACTTATCTAGCATAAAAAACAATTCTAAAACAATTGTAGAATCTCTTGAAATTTCAATAAGTTACATTTACTACTTGGGACACCTTCTTCGTCCATGTCCTAGCTTCGGCTGGACATATACTAAAAAAAAATCTTCGTCCATCGTTTTAGCTATCTTATTCCACCAGGTCGTCATCTGATTGATGTCTTTGACAACCTTTCCCTTTGCCTTGAGTCTCCTCTTCATGATTGCCAAGTATTTCTCAATAGGGCAGTTGGACTTAACCGTCGAACTTAATCAGCACTTGGTCATATAGTTTCCGAGCACGAATTTTGACCACACTATTCTGTTTTACAATATGAGCAAAAATTTGGCTGTTTGCTAGCTCGATACGACTTGATTCCTTCCTGAAGTCGAGTTCTCCTCACGGTACTTTGGGCAGCACCGAATTTTCTGGCCAAATCACGGTCCGACAGATTAGGATTCCTCTTAATCGTCTTCAAAATTTTACCACGCAGTTTCTGGTCGACAGTTTTCCTCCTGGCTTGAGGCTTCCGAATCGTCGTCAATGTTTTCTTATACCGTTTGATAACGCGCCATACGGTATTTCTGGGCAATTTCAGCTGTTTAGCTAGCCTAGATGCAGACCACAATGGATTTTCCAAATAACTGTGCACAATTTTTTTTCCTACTTTCGGCTTCCATGTTGATTGTTTACAAAGTACAGTCGATTTTCGGAATGTCAAAAATCATACGTGAAGCTGATAAAATTCCCGACACGTGGGGGCCAAGAACTTCCAAATCCGTCCACCAGGAGCGCCACAATATGAGCAAAAATTTGTTCTAATTCTAAATGAAGCAAGTTTTATTGCTGATACGCTTGGTCTGAGAAGTGTTGCCGAATATGTGACAGATGTTTTGTGAACTACCCGAATGAATCGGAATAAATTGGTGTTAAAATAGAATTCAAAGTAGTGTCAGGTGTCAGAAACGATTTAAAAAGGCAAAAAATATTTTAATGGGACTGTGTCCATAAAAGAGAAAGGCATTGTCACACCACAAGGTGGATTAAGAATAGGGTTTTTTTCTAATAAAATAAGTACATAAACAACTGTTTTCAACAAGGATTATTGTTTATATCAACTGCAGTCAGGTACCCAGAGGGGGGTGAGGGGGGGCCGAGTTAGTTGAAATCGAAAACAGATATATAATTATTTCGAAGATCTCAGATGTTACAGAAATAACAAGACAGTAATCGTAAAGAAATGTAATACAATAACAGTTCTAGTGGAAAAGTTTAAAGTGTATGTTAAAAACACCTGTAAAAGGCACACCGAAAATTTGATACATAAGCAATCTTCAGTAACATTTTTTTAATCTTTAGGCCCTTCCCGAAACGAAATCCTGGGTACGGCCCTGGTCAACTGTTAATATTAGTGGAAATAAAAACTAATATATTTAGTTGAATTTATCAATAACCAAATCTCATATCAATAGTTTATATCAGTTAACATTTTTTTAAGTATCGCTAAATTCAAACTTTTTTGCTAAAATCGATCATTATAGTTGCCACCAAAAGTAGGAGCACAACATTCTTCAATATCCTCTGCTGAAACCAAATAGTTATATTAGTTGATTGCCTTTAGCATATGCATGATTCAACTAAGCAAATATTTGAATGAAAATGGAGTGAGTCTCCGCTACAATTGACAGCTTAGTTGATAAAGTCAACCAATATTCTAGCATTATTCAGGGGATCTAGAACCACAAACCAAAATTAGAAATAGATTTCCAAGTTGCCCTAAAAATTGGTGAAATACTGTGGTAATTGTTCCAGTGAAAAGTGTAAAAGAGTAATCAGGTCATTTAGTAAAAATTAAAATTATTTCTTCAGTGACTAGCCGACCCGACCACTATTGAGATTATCGCACACGATTGCTTTGTAAAATTGTAAATAGAACCTTTACACATCTGAGCGACTAAAGTGCGCAAATTGAATAGTCACGCCAATTAATTATGCTCCGAGCTTTACACGATCATACGGATGGAATCTTACTGGTTTACAGCACTAACTCAATGATTGTACTGCGTTTTGCTACCTACTCTCTTTCATTGATGACGCCGTTTCATTGCAAAATGCATTGTAGCCAGAGTTGACAGCATTTTTTAAAAAGGAATCAGTCGCCTAAGAGCATAATATCTGGTCAAAACGTATACCAAAATTAGATGATGATCACTTGTATGGTGTAATAGATTTGACAATTGAAGTAAGCGAATACAGATTGATTTAGAAAAATATGGCAGTCGGAAAATATTGGCTGTTCCTAATAAATCTGACTAAATGGCGACACTGCCTGTAGTTATTCTACCGGTACTGAGTGTAAAACTGACGCACCTAACAACTAAACCAGAAACAAGCTCGGAGCATTTAGCGCTCACAGCTCTGTTCTTTACACTGAAGCTTCAATAGAACTGGTTTATTTATCTGTTGCAGAGAGTCGTCACTATCGCAAACTCTCTCATGCTTGATTTCTGGTTCCAGTACCAGTTTCAGAATACCTATCAGGAATGTCGGATTTTCAGTGTTGAATATATCACGCGTAACTGTTTCGATAAATTACTCTACTATAACCCACATTATCAGATCCTAATGGATTCCGAATCAATTCCGAATCGGCGAGAAATTTTCATTCGGAATTTCATGTGGAAATCATAATGAATTCCGAATCAATTCCAACTCCAGTGCAACAACCGATTCCGAATGAATTTCGCCTACAACCGGTTGATTCGGAAATCAGTCGGAATTGAGTGAAAAGATGCGGACTGAATTGTCAATTTGTCTTCTTCTTCTTCTTTCCCGATTTTGCACGTTTTCGTGCTGACTTTCAGTTTATTTTTAAATGAAAACATTACATAACTGATTATACACATTGAAATCTTCATGTTTTTCGGATATACAGAACTAGTAAATAACCAGTTCTTCTTAGAATTCCAACATAAACTGTTGAAATTCGCTGGAAATTAACAAAACGGCCTACCTTAGTCAGCATCATCCATTCCTCTAGCTGGAGTGTAATGAAATGGCTTAAGTCGCCTAAATTTTACACTAACATTCATAAAACGAGCGAATATGTCACTGTCAATCAGGTTGATCGAGCAGCCAACTCAGGCGAAAATTCTAGCACTGAACCGATCGAGCACTGAAAAATCATGCAGTCGAGTAAGAATTCATTACGCATTCCGTCATTTCGATAATGTGGGAAGTTGTTTGATAGGGGAAGATGGGATAAAACGTACCCCAAGGCATAATGCACCTTTTGCTTTTCTCAAAAGTTACCAATTTTTTTCACAGAAATTTTAATGAAACTGAAAGTCAGTCATAACAACAGATTACTATAAAATTTTTGTAGCGATGATTCAATCATATCTGGAAAAATTATAGAAAACCAATTAGGTCTCTGTTATAAGTAATTTTTGATGTTCATTCCATAGTAATTTTCTAGGGCGAGGAAAACGATTGTAATTATGTAACCAGTGAACTTCTTTCCCAATCATTCCGGTTTCTAAAATTAGTTCTAATACAGACGATGCAAATAACTTTATCGTTAAATTTATCGTCTCATATTTTTGGGGCAAAATGACCCGAATTGTGTGAGGATAAATGCTCAAGAATTTGCTTACAAAAATCATCCATAAGTTATCAATTTAATTAATAATAGTGAACAATCTTCCACCTGGCAAATATTTTGTCAAAGAAAAGTCCAAAGCTTTCTTTAAATAAGAGAAAGAAGCTTTATGAGGGTGCATATTGTCATAAGCTTCAATCCGTTGTTTTGATTGATGTTCACCGGTTGTTTAAGATCATCCTGCCTCTATCGGGCTTCGCGTAATTTAAATTGTATATTTTTCATGTTTTCCACGATCGGGCGTCATGCCCGCATATATTTCAATAGACATTTTTTTAGGATTTCTGAAAATAAGATATTTCATGTACTTTTCAATGCATTCAGCGAGTATTTGTAATTAATTTTGAGAAATAATGATTACGGAAGATAGTCATGCATGAAACTCTTCCGTGTTATTCTCTATAGTTAAGATACGAGGTCTGTTCAAAAAGTACCCGAAATTCTCATTTTTCTAAAAAAAATATTTATTTATTTATTCGTCTACATCTATATGGTCCCCTTCAAAATAATCCCCCCTAGATATAATACACTTATGCCAGCGTTTTTTCCAGTCTTCGAAACACCCCTGATAGTCACTTTTTGTAATGCTCTGTAGCACTTTCAGCGATTCTGCCTTTATCTCTTCAATCAATGAAAAACGCTGTCCTTTCATGGGTCTCTTCAACTTTGGGAACAGGAAAAAATCACACGGAGCGATATCTGGTGAATAATGAGGTTGGGGCATGATTAAAGTCTTGTTTTTTTTATCAAAATTCAGCAGTTTTGGAACGAATTTTGCTGCCACTCGTTTCATGCCCAAAACATTTGAAAAAATATGATGGCATGAGCCAACTGATATGCCAACTTCATCAGCAACTTCTCTAATAGTGATTCGGCGATCATCCATAATCATTTTTTCCACTTTTCCCACATTTTCATCGATTATTGACGTGCTGGGTCGACCGGAGCGTTCGTCGTCTTCAACGTCTTCGCGGCCATCTTGGAAACGCTTATATCACTCGTAAACACTTGTTTTTTTTCATAGCAGACTCACCGTAGGCTCTCTGTAACATTTCGCACACTTGGTTACACTTTATTTCATTTTTCACGCAAAATTTAATACAAATTCTTTGACTCTTCAATGGAAGCATTGTTTAAACTAACAAAAATCGCCCAGCTCAAAAAAACACGTCTACACCAGCCGCTACAAGACAGAATGTAAATAATGAATACAGCTGAAAATTTCACCATACATTAGGGACATATGTACCAACACAATAAAAAAAAATGTTGACCACCGGACTCTCCAGACGCGCGCAATTGAAAAATTCCGGGAACTTTTTGAACAGACCTCGTATAGCTACATTTCCTTAGGGGGTGCGTGTTACCCCATCTACCTCTACACATTGAAATTAGACTTTTTTGAGAGCAACACTTAGGTTCCGCATCGTACTCCCAGTGATGTCAACTCTCCTTTTCATTGTTCGCGATTCAACGATTAGTTTAAAAAAACGGCTAACCTTAATCCCGAATTGGTTTTTCCATTGACGATTCATAAGTCATTCATTTAACAAAATGTGTTTTTTTCTCGAAGACATTCTACACGAAAAACCCTTTTGTCGAATAATCATTTTCACAATAACGATCAATTTATGTATTTTGTTTATAGAAAAGTCATACAAAATAGTTGTTTTCTGACAGCTCAGTAGTTATTTTGACATCTTACAAATAACATCTTATCATAAAGAGAAATGTTCAGATCGGTTAAAACAACATACAGTCTGTTACATAAGAGAGTGGTCACGATTACTCGCGATCGGTAAAGTGGAATGGTGTGATTTTTTAACACAGAGGGCAGTAGTGTCCTTCATGCAATGCGAGAACAAACCAGCTGACTATTGTTTACAATTCGATCTCAGCATTTTTCCAAAGTAAGTACCGCGTACGCTTCGCGCTTCGAAGCTGTTTTTTGTACTCGCACCCGAAAGGCGAAGTACATGCAAAAGTCGTGGCGGAGTACATGCAAAAGTCGAAACAGTAAGTGTGAGTAAGTGGGTGAATCGTTTTCAAGAGGTGAAAAATGTCGACGACGGCAGCTTGGGTCATTTGGGACCTTTCAGGTGCGAGCACAAAATAACTGATTCGAAGCGCGAAGCGGTACTCATTTTGGAAAAATGCTGAGATCGAATTGTAAACAATAGTCAGCTGATTCGTTCTCGCATTGCATGAAGGACACCACTGCCCTCTGTGTAATCGTGACCACTCTCTTATGTAACAGACTGTATGTTTTTCCACATAAATTTCCTGATGGATAGTCACGGTAGTGAAGTAAATTTCGTTCATCAAACCACAGCAACAGATGTCCTGCCAAACAAGATAGTTCTTTGCGTACTTTCACAGCGTAACATGGTTAACGATCTCTGTCACCATTTCTCTTTCAGCTACAATATAATATTCCTGTTCAGATAGCTGTTAAAAGTCTATTTTGACCGACCCACGATGGTGGTGGTACGATTGTCATCTGCATACAGATGGATTGAAGCTGAAATTTTTGGTTCTTCAGTTCTATTTCGCTGTGTTAAGTAGTGTTCATATCTTTCTTCATGCAGTAGCACCACAATAAGTGAACTTTTTCGTGAAAACATAATCAAACTATTATAAATAGAGTTTCATTGCTAATTCGAAGGGAAGTCAAACTATCGGTTATTTAAAAAAAACAAAGCTTCAATTATATCTATGTTAAATACAATGAAATTTCAACGGGTTTCGACTGCATTTACATTTCAAAATGAGTACGAAAATTTTTCGACTCTTGATTCGTTGCTCACGACAAAATCTGAACAGATTAAAGATTAAAGGAACTCCGAGGACCTCTAGTGGTGTATTGATGAGATTTTAATGGACACCCGATCAACAGAGCATAACAGGAATCTATCAAAATTATATGTGATTTTAATATTTATATCTCATTATGTTATAAATATGATTCCAAGTCAGAAGAAAACATTCAGATTTTATTAAGATTATAGCAAGTCCAGATGATATATTAGGGGCCGACAAAAATGTTTGAACTCATTTTTTTTAATTCTCTAGTATAGTTTTACCTGAAATATGGTAAAACTATACTAGAGAATTAAAAAAAAAAGAGTTCAAACATTTTTGTCGATCATGTTTTTGACTTTCAACCCGAAAAATGCTATGCTTCAGTAAAGAGCAGTAACAAACATTTTTACCAATTTCACATACCTGAAGATGCTTTTGAAAACAATAATTTGATATTTGATTATGAACTGACAGCCTAAATTTTAAATTCGAGAACATTACTAAGTAATTCCTACTTAAATTGTGTAAAGCTTTTATTAAAATATTAATTTTAAATTGAAAATAAATATTTTTCAAGACGATTTTGCGCTTTTTCTCTTATGAACAAAGAAAGGTAAGGCACAAGCTTTAAAAATCGACTAATAAATATTGGAAATAGTGATATTGCTTCGAACCATCAGCAGGGATTCGAAATTTGCAATGTAGAGTTTAAAGCAACCGACCCACACTATGAGACTTTCCCTTTGAATCATCTGTGAGTCAATATAGGTAGATATCAAACAATCAAACCGGAATGAAAGTTCAATTTTGATGGTTTTTGAACGATACTTGCGGGGCTTCTGGCTGCGGATATCGCAAACTAATGTGACTTATAGGCAATTGGTTGATCATCAATCATAAAAACTTACTATTCGAATCGATGTTATATACACTTCTGTTTTTTCACTGACTTTCTAAATGTACGAGAATCGATTCAGCCATCTCCGAGAAAATTAAGTGCACATTTTAATCAAATTATGCCCGCCAATCGACACACATACACGTACAGACAATTCACTACTTCAATTGAACGAGCGAACTGATTCGAATTGAAAGTCGGCCCTTTTGGTACAAAGAAGAAATAACCGAAAAACTATCATTCATTAGTTAATTTCCTCAGATTCTATAAGGTAGTTTTGTTTCACTGAATTTAATCATTTCCGTTCATTTATAACTATTCTTCAGTACCAAAGAAAAGCTTGCTCATAGTTCTAAAATAGCACCTTTGTCATTCCTATGCCGGTTGGTAGGAAACGACGAAAGAGGTGGAGAGCGATAGATTATTTTTGTAGCAATATGGACTTACACTAGTTATGATATGATGCCAATATATCCTCCCAACCTCAGTTGGTTTTCATGCACCGATGCAATCGCTACATGTTGGCAACTCAAAACTTCCCGGTTCGAAACCAGTCGCTTAACTGTTCATGATTTTTTTTATCGCAAATCAAATCGCCTAAAGGTATGCAACTTGATCTAACTTCGCGAAATCTATTTTTAGATTAGCACGATAAAGCCTTTCTTCGCAAAAAAATAAGTAATAACAGCTGCAAAGTCGTACTAAATTTGTAACAAATTTAGATATAATATTGATATTTACATATCAAGGTTAGTAACAATTTTGTTATTACCTGGGTTAAATTGAGTTATAATTTTTGTTATTTTAACTATTAACGAGGCCAAGATCATTACTAATTTAGATAGAAAAAACGAAACAACCCCAGATACAATTTTGTTATCACTTGTTGATCGGGCATTCTACATATGTATATAAAGTAAATATACAACAACGTTTTGATGCTTATTGGTTACTTTTGTGATGAAAACCCCGCAGAGATAATCAAAAAGCTTTTCTGTCCGGATATTCAAATAACCACCACGATTAGAAACAGAATTATGATCTAAGTCTACAAATCGAACCATCTTGAAGTATTTGTTTTCTATGTAATTTTCACATGAATTTAAACTTATCTACCCATGACTTAAGAATCAAGTCTCCGATGTTCACGACTTTTTCGACTCAAAGCCGGTTGAGTTATTATTTCCATAATCATTATGACTGTCGCGGTATGTGGTAGATAATGCGAGAGACCGTTAATAAATTTCTTGCATTATTGCATTAACACAATTTTTTTTGCAGAAAATGTATTACATGGAAAATACTATTTAGATCATTGAAGGAGATATCACCATTTTTCCTGAAAACCGGGAGAATAGTGCGTTGGAAGAGTAACGTTGAGAGGGATTCCCATTGGCACCGTTCAATTCAACCCGGTTTATCAGTTTTCTCTCTCAGTTGGGAATCGACTGCCTGAGAAGACGAACGTTTTTTTTCTGTGTGCGTGATTAGTTGTAAAATTGATCTGTTGCTGTCTTATCTGTGGGATTTTTATTTACGCCGCCCCGAATGGATCTACCATTAGAGTGGTTAATCGCGCTGTTGGTCGGTGTTTTCGGTATCAATTATCTTCTCGTTCGGCGGAATTTGAAATACGGCCATCAATGGCCGGGACCACCAGCATTCCCGCTCATCGGTTGCTATTATCTCTATTTCAACAAGAGTCCAGAAGGTAAAATAGTGCCCATAATTGCACGTAGTCTTTGTTGATTCTTTTTTTCAAGTGCGATTTGAAGTGAGATGGTGTGATATTTTGAAGAAGTTAACAATTAGCTCAAACCACCTGTGTGCTATATAAAATTAATCCCTAGTTGTAAAGTGGTCCTTTGCAGTCTAAATAGCTTCAATACTAGTTTCGGTTTAGATTGATTGCTCAATAAATCAAGGAATGTAATGCCATTTTCTCTTGAATGATGTATTGTACTATCATTTTCTGCAACAAAACAATTCCAGAAATGGGAAGCTCATTCATTAGACTTCACATACTACGATTTGGATGAAACTTTGCACACGCTTTTAGTATGGTAAACCGTTGGCTTAGCGTGAATGGAGAGACCTATCCGATATTTGAAAAAGGCACAGTCTTCAACTCGAATAAATACTTTTGACTTGCAGTCTATTCTAATTCGTTTTTCACAAACTTAGACTCAAATGAAAGGTCTACTGAGGCCATAGGACCCTGTTAAAGTTTATCCGTATCCGGAATTAGGCATCAGAACAGATTGACACGAAATAGCACGCTTTTTTTTATTTGGAGACTTGTACGCCGCTGAAATGTATATACCATCATTTTCCTGATGGGAAAAGGAAGGATTGAAGGATAGCTAATTTAAGGAAACAGAATAATGACAACACATCACAAATAAACAATATAAAATTCGGCGCTCACAAGATAATGAACAACCTGTTATGAAGGTTTATTTTCCCCTAGTAGTTTTCTATCATGGAGCACTGAAGTGTCGCTCAACGCATTTTTATTTATAACTCGTTTTTGACGCCTCAGTCGTACTTTACAACTATTGGTGAGTTTAAAGCGCATTTTAAATTTAAGCCGAAAATACCGGTGCCTCCGCATAATAGGTGTGAAGCTGTAGGTCAACAATTTTCTGTAACCAACAGGTTCTGTAACCAAAATTGAACCTTTGGACCACGTCCGGACTGTTCGTACACCAGAAAATGTTGAACTTGCTCGATCCACTCTTATGAAGCGTCCCGCGAGTTCGGGTAAGAAACATACGATTGCTCTCCGTCGATCTTTTCATCGAATGGTCAAGGTAAGGTTAGTCGTTTCATCCGTATAAGATCGGTATCACCAGCCGGCGAATTATGGAACTCGTTTATCATTCGCAAACAATATGCTCGAAATGCTAGGCAGTGATAAGATTTCTTTAAGCAACATAATGATGAGCGATCTGGACGGTGTGATAAACAAGCAAAATTGTTGTTATTACGCCTTACATCAACAAGCACGAGACTTTGGACAATCTGAGGGACAGCATTCACCGTAAAATTACCTAAACCGGTACGTTGAAAAAAAGTGGCCCCTTCGATACACCAATGCTTTCTCATAAAGAAAAAGATGGCTGGACCGATTTTTACAAACTTAGATTCAATTGAAAGGTCTCTTGGTCCCATAGGTATCTATCTCCAGCAAACCGTATTACTTTTATTTATTCGAACAGTTCCACTGTCAAATTTAAAACTGGTATATGCTGTCGTCCTATTTTTTGTGTTTTTGAAACACGAGTGAAACGCTGCTGGGGCTGCCAGTTTTTCTTGTTATGATTTCCAGATTTAAATTTTGAAACTGACATGAATTATGCATCTATAACTGGAACACTCCTGAACATGCCCTCAATTCATATTAAGGCCTTATACTTCTATGGCCTGCTATTGAATTTCATCCGACTTCCGACTCCGGTTTCGTAGTTATGGGGTAAAATCACCCCCCTGCTATGGAAGCTGGTTCCTGAAACCGACGCATTTTGTTTTGGTGGCGTTGTTGTCAACAATATGTTAAGCTACGTTCATACCATACAATAAGAAACTACACTGATGTCAAAAGTTAATTTCTTCAAACCCAACATAAATATAACTCTAGTTTAGTATTCTCTATAAAACAAGTAATTTGAGTTCTTTTTGAATAAGAAAAAGAAATTGGGGTTTATTATAGTTTGATTATATTCCATCGAAATCGTTTCCTTATGTTGGTGCAACCGCATGAAGAAAAATGTGAACGTGTGAACACTACTTAAACACAGCATTTGACAGCGAACTAGAACCAAAGAACCAAAATTTTCGGCTTCAAGATGACAATCGTGCCAACGAGGTGGGTAAAATGATACAAATGTACTAAAAAAGTGCACTCGATTTTCTCAGAGACCGCTCATCCAATTTTCACAAGCTTTGGTTCAAATAAAAGGTATTACAAACCCCGTAAAACCCTACCAAATTTCATCCAGATACGATTTCCAGTTCCAGAATTAGAGGCCGATTAGAAGAAAGCAATTTAACTTCAAAAGTGTGTTTCAACAAACGACACTGAAAAGACGAAATCATTTGAACTAGCCATATAATTCTTCAGCTCTACCAATCCAAAGTACCGCAACCGACTTACGGTTCCAGAATCACAGAGTAAAGATTGTTTAAAATTTCACCCTAGATTGCTTTCAGGGTTTGCGAATACAAAACCAAAGAAATAGATTCCTCTCTCTGAAAACCTCAAAATTAATCTAAAACAAGTTCAATCAACCATTTTGAAATATTTGCAACATTTTCATTAACTCATTCATGAAAACTTGATAGTTTGATGATGATTTGATCATGATTAGAAAACATAAACACTTTGCTAAGATCTTCCATGGTCGGGTGAGCATTTTTTCAGACACGAACCTGTACCCGTACTCGATCGAAAATAAAAAACTTTCACCCGTATCCGACCCGAACCCCAAAAAAGTCCGAAACTCGAAAAAACCCGAAAACCGACCAAATGTCTTGACTCGAACTTAACCCGTACCCGTTGAAAATGAAAAAAACGGCACCCGTACCTGACAAACATATATTTTCTGTAACCGAACCCGCAGTAATATTTAAGAGAATGTGAGAAAGGCATCATCACACCGCACAGTGGTTTGAAACGGGAAATAAGCGTGACAAAAATATTTTCACTATTGAATATTAGTTTTTTGTAGTTGGTGTCTTCACAAAAGTTGTTTGTAATCAAATGGCGCTCCTTTTGATGAAAAAGGTTACTAGGGTGGTCCTTATTTAGACTGAAATCTGAAATCTAACTTTCTTAATTGAACTCAAAAGTGATTTTGTTATACTATAAAGTTGTAGCAAGATTTATTTTGAGCAACTTTGTTGAAAAAAGCACCTCTCTAGCTTTTCATTTGATCGAGTTACATCAATTTTCCCGAGTAAAAGTAGGGTGGCTCTTGAAAAATCACTTTTTTTGTCCAATGATCAGTTCAACTACTCTTCTGAAGACAACTCTTCCGTAGAACGTTTCATCAAAAAGTTAGAAAAAAAAACCTATTTTAATCCACCTAGTGGTGTAATGATGCCTTTCTCATATTACTCATTACATCATAAATATAATTGTGAAATTCGCAAAAACAATTGTTTATTGAATAGAAATAGTATAATTTGTTCGGATCTAATCTCACAAACTCTATAAATCCTGTTTAACCTGTGGTTCCGGAACCGAAAGTAGTATCCACAACAAATTAAGGAATTCCATATGAAACTGTAAGACTTTTCTTTTGAACCTATAAGTTTGTGAAAATCGATTTGCAGTTTTTAATCACTATTTCCAATTCTTCCGAAACCGGATCCAGATAAACGGAATAGCCGAAGTTGGTTCGTTTGCTACCAACAAATATGACCTACAAATTGGAACAGTTTTGAACGTAGTTAAACTCATACTTACTATCTCATGCTCTATTTCGATTAAACCAATTAAATGAAATCTAACAAACGAAATGAACATGCGTTTCTGTTACTTCTGCATATGTAAGTCAAGTTAAACAGCATGAATCAGCAGCATAAAACATGTAGTAGGATTATTATTATTGTTATTATTATTATTATTATTATTATTATTATTATTATTATTATTATTATTTTTATTATTATTATTATTATTATTATTATTATTATTATTATTATTATTATTATTATTATTATTATTATTATTATTATTATTATTATTATTATTATTATTATTATTATTATTATTATTATTATTATTATTATTATTATTATTATTATTATTATTATTATTATTATTATTATTATTATTATTATTATTATTATTATTATTATTATTATTATTATTATTATTATTATTATTATTATTATTATTATTATTATTATTATTATTATTATTATTATTATTATTATTATTATTATAATTATTATTATTATTGACATCACTACACAACGTGTACGAAATAGGACAAAGCACGTCTTGTTCGTTTTATGTTTTCTTCTTCTTTCGGTGTTGTACATGTTGTCACTCTATATGCCGATTTGAAAACTTTGACACTCATCGCCCAGTAACTGCGGAACCGGAAGTCGGATCCAGATGAAATTTCACAGTAGCTTTAAAGACAGTATGAACTTTAATTCAAATCAAGATTTGTGAAAATCGGTTGAAGCATCGCAGAGAAATCGAAGTAAATTTAGTTTTAGGAGTTTTTCTTCTCTACTTTCGGTGCTCTCGGAACAGGAAAAGAGGGGACCAGTAGTGCCGAATTAAGTTTTCATGTCCACAAACTAACAAGCTCTGCAAACTAGAAGAATTTATCAGACAGTTTTAAGGGGATTTGTACCTGTTTTTAACCATCGTTCGTGGAAAAATACTAATAAAATTGGTAATTTCCCACTTATGACGCTTTAGTTCCGGAACCGGAAGTCGCATCCAGATAAAATGTTCCACAAATTTTTAGGATATTATAAGACCATTCATTTGAATCTTAGTTTGCGAAAATCGGTTTAGCTGTTTCAGAGATAATTGAGTGTAAACTTTTTCTCAAATTTTCACATATTACCATATAACTCCGGAACCGGAAGTCACATTAAAATGAAATTCAATAGCAAGCTATGGGACCATAATACCTTTCATTTGAATTTTAGTTTGTGAAAATCGGTTCAGCCATCTCTGAAAAACGTGAGTGCATATTTTTTCACTTTTTTGGTACATATCATCCTATGTCTCCAGAACCGGAAGTCGGATCGGAATGAAATTCAATAGCAGGCTATGGGACTATAAGACCTTTCATTTGAATCTTTGTTTGTAAAAATCGGTTTAGCCATCTCTGAGAAAAGTGAGTGCATATTTTTGTTATATACACACACACACACACACACACGGACGGACACACACACGGACGGACACACACAGGCATTTGCTCAGTTCGTCGAGCTGGTATATGACATTCGGCCCTCCGGGCCTCGGTTAAAAATTCGATTTTCACAGTGATTGCATAGCCTTTCTATTTGAGAAAGGCAAAAGTGATTTTTCAGGAGCCACCCTATTTTTACTCGGGAAAATTGATGTAACTCGATCAAATGAAGAGCTGGAAAGGCGCTTTTTTCAACAAAGTTGCTCAAAATAAATCTTCCTACAACTTTATTGAACAACAAAATCATTTTTGAGTTCAATTAAGAAAGTTAGATTTCAGATTTCAGTCTAAATGAAGAGCACCCTAGTAACTTTTTTCATCAAAAGGAGTGCCATTTGATTACAAACAACTTTTGTGAAGACATCAACTACAAAAAACTAATATTTAATCGTGAAAATATTTTCGTCACGCTAATTTCCCGTTTCGGACCATAGTGCACCGGTAGATAGATGATGTTTTTTTATGATAGGGTAACGGTCCCCTGATCTGTCTCTACTCCACTATGCAAAAGCTTTAGCCTCACATGAAACATGAAACACGTACGTCAGAGGAAATTTTGCGAGCTCTTTACATTTGAACAAACAAACCTGTCAGAGAAAATGCAATGCAATAACAATACATCGCATTGAATCTTGTTCAGTCTGACAGCTGCCTAACAGGTTTGCTTCGATTAATTATAATTACCTCGCACGGGCGTGACTTAAAGACAATGCACCAGTTCGGATGAAATTATATGTTACGTCGTTTTCACCCGAGAAACCTGAAGCTGACGGGCGCAGTAAATCTTCAGTGCAGCAGATAAGTCTCTATTTTAATAAGATGAACTCGATTTATAATGAGAAAAGCGTTATCGCTTTAACCATAATCGCATTTGCAGTAAAACCATAGAGTGACTACGACGAGTACGTTGTATATTGATACATTTCTGAAAATTTTAAATTTTTAATTGTAGTTCACACTATAAAAAGTAGTACTTTCAGATCAATTCTCTCTCCCTCTGATTTGTATTATCACCTAGAAAAATTAGCGCCCGGGGCAAAAAATATCAAGAAAAAACCTGAAAATTTGTTGAAAATCGTTATTAGCGATATGAGAAATACAAAAGGTTTATCTTTTTCCTAGTTTCATTTTTCATACACGGATGTCTTTACCAGTAATTGAGTTTTGCGGCGAAATGTCAATTAATGTGAAACTGCGTCAATTTCCGTCATAGAAACAACAACATCGCCAGTGCAAAATGACGTTAGATCTCTCATTTTAATTATCAGATCGCTAGAGTTCATTGAGTGCAATTTTCCAACTAATCGGTTATCGGAATGGTTATTGGGTTATTCAAGTTGACCGCTTAGTTCAATAATCGATTGTGAGTTCTAAACAAATCGGTTAAATGTTATTCGATTATCTGAGTAATTCACCGATTAGTTTAGCAGTTGAAATTAGTGATGGGCAATACGGCTCATTTCAATGAGCGGCTCTGAACCGAACGCTCTTTCGTAAGAGCCGGTTCAATTGAACGGCTCATTAGCTCTTTTTCAATAAACGTCAATGTGGAAAAGCGGTTCGAGAGACTGAGTGTGAGAGCCACGGAAATGCATGAGCGGTATGGGCGATCTAAAATTGTGTTTCACAACTAGAGGTGTCCGTGTGCGAGGAAGTGGGATATTGAAATAAATTAGTTGAAATTCCATTTGGAAAAAAATCTATTTTTTTCTATTACGACAGAATTCTTTGAAAATTCACTGCTGAATAAATGTTCCTGTGTATTTTTGGCAGCTTCATTAGAAAACATCATCGTTTAACCAACAACGCAATCAAATTTGGGCGTACACAGGCACACAGAATTTCCAAGTTGAAACGCAGATTTTAAAATGGAAACTCTTCTTGAGAGCCGCGGTTCAATTTTGAAGAGCCGTGCTTCATTCGCTCTTTGCTACGAGTCGGTTCAAATGAACGGCTCGTGAGCGCTCGCCCATCACTAGTTGAAATTGCATATTGAACCAAATGCATGGTACTTGAGAGTAGTAGGCTAGTAGGGTAACAGAGGTATACAACCTATCAAACTTTATGGATTTAACCGATGTTAAGTAAGCCATGTTATATCAATATGAAGCTAATCACATTAAGGTCTGAGGACAGAAGGACGCGTGTTGACCACGTGGCTCGCTCAATTCCCTTTGCGCATCGTATTTCTCTTGTACTCTCTCGTATATGAGCAAACTGTACCGGGTTGCCAGCATACATTTTATTATTTTGATGAGAAGTTTTATCACATAAACATTACATGGATTCCAAAAAACAATGAAAAAATATTCAACTTTCACAAAGATTGAATGAATGTGTTTATATACAATGAAACGTCTGTGTGTTTGACAGCCTTGTCGAGCCAATTTTATTTCTCTCTCCTTTTTCAGAATGCTATCAGGAAACCAAAGCGAAAAAATGGCGGATGCATTGAAACTGACTTTGTTTCACAGAAAAATACAAGACTTTTTTTTATTGCGATAACATATATGTATGTACTAATCGCATCTAAACTAAATTATCTAGACTTTGTCACGGTAGATTTATGATACAAGCCTTCAAAGCCGAGATATTCGATGAACAAGTAGATGCATTTCCGAGCGTTCCAATTTTCAGCAGTTCTTCAGTCAGAAAAAAATACAACACGACCGCTAAACCTAATGAATCATTCTGAAAATTTCACAGAATATTCTCAACTAAATTTCGAAGACATTATCAGGTGGGTTTTTATATATTCTGCGCCGTTTCCAAGAAAATTTTATTTGAAACGGGAAAATAGCAAAAAACCTACCACTTTACGGTACTGTCATCAGCCATTATAACATTTGATAGACATTTTTATGACATTTTTTTCATACATGGCGGTCAGTTGATACCTACGGATGACGAAAAGTTAAGAGGAGGTTGAATTTTCGCTAGCATTTTAACGATTATGAAAATAAAAGCTAAACAATCTTGTTTAATTAAAAATTACGCCATGTCCAAAATACCTTCCATATTTTAAGAAAAAATGCGTTTTCGCCTCAAGTCTTTTGATATTGTGTAACAGCTCCAGTGGTCATCTCATGTACGAAAACCACTAGTTAGAGTGTGATCTGCTGTCTCTCTTCGATAGATTGGCCTTAAGGGTAAGATGAAAATAGCTGCCTTCGAGTTTTCGCGTCGTTGTATCAGCAGTATTGAACAATTATTCGAACCAATATTAGAGCCGAAGCAAAGAATAATAATCGGTAAAATAATATCGATACTATACCAATGAGATGAGTTTTGGTATAGTCAGGGTTTGCTCTAAAATTTGCATCACAGATGGTGAAAAAATTCATTCATTTTTAAACACAGATTTATATATGGCAGCTCTGGGTACAATACAATAGCACTACTTTTATGAAAACTTCCAAGGTAATTTTTTACCGAGTTTTCAACAGCTGAACGTTCGGTAATTGAATTGATCACCGATCGTACCTCAATCCATTCGATGAACTCTTCAGGATTTTTTTCGTTTGGTTAATAAAAAGACACTTACTGAAAATTTTAATAACTGTTTGACAGTTAGTTTAACGACAATCCGTTTTCAAAGAAGTTCGGGTATTGTAAGATAATTTTACCATACACACTAAGAAAATTTCGCAGAATTCGGTAATTTTTTACCGAATTTTTAACAGCTGAACGTTCGGTAATTGCTGAACTGTCAAACAACTATCGTAAACTGTAAACTAAATGGATCTAACTGATTGTTCGGTAATGAAGAAAATTCCAACCTTTTGTTGCTATGGTTTTATTCCACGATCATGCACAATACGTTGAGTTCACCAGAAATTACCCTCGAACGATTTGTGTAGGCAGCAAGTGGAAAAGTGATTTATTATTTTCTGCCTATAAGTAAACAAAATGCTCTTAGTGGTTCTAATGTTTTAAAAACTTTAGCACCTGTACCTCAATCTATTCGATGAACTCTTCAAGATTTTTGTCGTGAATACGACTTACTTTACTATGGGGCGCCTTTTCCAAATTTACCCTCTGAGAGAGTGATAAGTTTTTGATCGTGAATGTCTCTTGTTTTATCTAACGAATCAACATAATTTTTGCTACATGCAATCGGAAATATGATCACAATTTCATGATAAAATTTTCAGTTGTTTGACATAATCTCAAATAATTCAAAACTAAACTTTTCTGAAATGTTTGGTATAAACGAGTATCAAAGAGGATAATTCATAATGCGCGTTTGCTTTTCTCGTATTTTTAAAGCTCATAGCTCAGAGATCTGTAGAAGGATTTATATAATCTAACTACCAAAAGAATCGAAATTTTTCAACTTCAACGTGTATAGCAAAAGCATTGAAGTATTTCAATAGTACACTATTGAAAAACCTGTCTCATTTGACCCACGTCAACACCAGCCTATCAGAATGCGGTCTGAGGAAGAGAACAAAATATCTGCTGCTGTACAACAAATCGTTCGAGAAAAATGTTCCGAACAGTGCTTAATATCGTAGTGAGTTCCACAATTTGGTCCTTCTGAAAGGCAGGAATGAACCCATCACAGCATCCTGATCCTTTCTTTCAATGAAATGCAAATCCAAAATGAAATAATCGACAATAAAATTATACATTATAGTGCTATTTTTATAGACGTTAGGACCGCCCATTAGTGAAAAAACTACAAACGAAATCACGTAAAAAGATACCTCTTAACAAAAATTGGATCAGTGTGGATGATATCGCCACTGTGAGCAGATGTACTGTGTGTCGTTTGCAAAACTAGTTTCGCTTCCGACAAGAGCGATTACGTCACAGCTGCCAGTTGTTTGCATTGGCGAAAAAACAACGAAAAGAGGACAACGGTGGAGAGCATCACACAAAATCAGCCGTTCTAATGGCTCTAAAAGTTTTCTAAAGAACATTTAGGATTTCTTGCTCGTAAATCGTAAGAAAATATCCTCAGTTTAGTATAAATCTAGAACAGTTTGATTAGACTTGTGCACTTTTCGCTTTGTGAAATTCTCACAGTAATCGAGATCAAGTGAAGCCTTCTTTGTTTTTGCGAAAAATGTGAAAAGGGGGAATGCTTGCATAATTCATACAATTGATGAACTAACTGATATTCGGAAATGTTAAGAAACATGTCAGTTGTTTTCGTATTCAAGATATCCAGTTATGTCTCTGGCATTACCCAACCGCCTTTTTTCGTTTGGTTAATAAAAAGACACTTACTGAAAATTTTTTATAACTGTTCGACAGTTACTTTCACGACAATCAGTTTTCACAAAAGTTCGGTTATTGGATGATAATTTTACCATACGGACGGTAAGGTTTTTACCGTACTCGGCGAACATTTAGATTTACCGTATGAATTGTATATCTATTTACAAAATTCTGTAATGAAAATTTACGTAAAACTGATCGTCCGGTAAAAAATTGCATAATTATTGTAAAATAAAACTCATGTGCCGAAATATCGGTTATTTCCATAGATTACCGAAATTTCTCGTCAAAAATATTACCGAACAAAGGAATTAATTCTTAGTGTGTACGATTCTCTAGTAATTTTGGATAAAGTACGTGAAACCCATAGGCAGCGAACTTCACCTGACCACGGCGAAGCACTACCTTAAAACAGAATCTTGGGTGCTACAAAAATAACAGAGGTGGAGATGACGTTGTTAATAAGTTTTAAAAAAAATTGCAAGAGGAAATTGGATTTCCATTGTATTTTAGCAGATAAGCAATCAGAGATGCCAGGTAAAAAATTCATATATCTTCAGACAGTGTTGCAAAAGTCTGTATATTCGAAACTTAGCAAGTATGTTTTTCTGGCAGCAATTTCTCTATAAAGTATGACACGCTAAACTGACTTGACGAGCGAAAACAACAAAAAAAAATCGCGACAATTTCAAAACTCTGTAAATTTTGACGAAAGTCTGCGAAAAAATCGATTTTTAAAAGTCTACACAACAAAAAATGTCTGCAGCACTATGCCCGAAATCTGTAGATCTGGCATCTCTGCTTGCAATCATCATCCTCGCACGACGCACACGTACGCCTCTAGCTGTAACACACCACTAGGGGTAGGGATGTCGTAGTGTCGATCGATTAATCGAGTAATCGATTATTAACCTCAATAATCGAGTAATTTTTAATTGATTAGTTTGAAACTAGTATTCGATTATTAAGGTAGCGCTTCGCCGTGGTCAGGTCAAAGCAAGACAACTCACTGCTTCCTCTTGCTTTGTCGCCGAAATTTCACCCTAAATTGCAAATTTCTAAAATACTAACCCGATTCACGAAAAATCAAAAACATACGATTGTAGGTAAATGATTTTACTTTGCATTTGGCGAAAAATATCAGTTAGAAAGCTTTTTTTTACGCGAGATTTCGTGCGAGTTTTGTTAAAATGTGGTTTTCTTTTTTCCTTTTCTCGCTATAAACAACTCGCATATGTAGGGATGTGCTACGTTTTCAACAAAGCGTCAAAGCTAGTAGCGATGAAAATCATTACTGATTTCTGGTTCTACTGAAACATGAATAGAAATTATTTTACAAAGTAGTAACACTTACTTACATTTTCTACTCATCTATATTCAACGTTTACGCAGAGAGAACGGACAACGAAAACAAAAGAAATGTTGTTAGCGTCTACCGCATGTAGCATTTTGCACACCCCAATGCATGCGTTGACATTGTTTGCGTGCGAAAGAATAAGGAAAAACTCATTTATTTTCATAACTCGCACGAAATCTTTCGATAAATATGTTTATCAGGCACAATTTATATACGAATCGATAGAAAAATTATTTATCTAGAATCGTATGTTCTTGGAATTTCCGTTTTCTTCCCCGTTTTCTCACAATTTTGGGTAAAGTGCGTGAAAGCCCGGGATAGGCAGCGAACTCCCGTGACCACGGCGAAGCGCTACCTTAAACTAATCAAATAATTTGAAAAAATCAATAACATAATCGAGTAAAATTTAATCGAATAGTTCTAAAAAAAATAATCGATTATTGAATAATCGAGTAATTCGAAAAATCCGCCATCCCTAAACACAACGTTTGATCGCCCATACTACTGTACCGTGGCCTGTTTAACGGAATCGGGTTCGTAAATTTCTGGCGAACCCAACTATACAAAAACTAATTAATTAACAAGAAATCCTGCAACTTGCCTATTATTGCCATTTAATTGAGAGTCTATAGATCTGACTTCGATTTGCGCTAGCGATGGAAAAAAATAATGAAGTTCCACGCGAGAGTGAAAGCCGCGCAAAATTTTAACCGCTTGAGTTGATCGAACCCAGTGAAATTTTCCGGTGGATGTTGTCGACCCGCATCGGCCCGATCATCGGGCCGATTATCGGACCGATTGAGCACGATATAGGGCCGATTGTAGCGCTTCGATCGGCCCGTCATCGGACAATTTCGCACCATTTCCATCAACCGCGTCAACCTGAAAAAGCTTTTCGCTTTCTTTATGTATCGCTAGAGCAAAAGAGCGAAAGGGTTTTCGAGCCGACGTCGTCCCAACAGGGTTGCCACATACTCAATATTTTACAGATTTTTGAGATAAAATCAAGACCAAGATTCTGTATATACAGATTGCAAATTTTGACTAGAAATAAAGATTTTTACCGAGTTTTGATAGCGTGAATTGAAAATTGAAAAATGATCGAGTTAAAATATATTAAATAATGGTACTACTTTTTCTCGAAATAAAACCATTATTCTGATTTTGTGTTAATTCTGAAAATGAGTACAAAACTTAAATAAAAGAGACTATCAAGGACAGTAAAAGAGATGGCATATATTTTAATGGAAAATCTGTACTGCTCTGCATAAAAATCTGTATTCACAAGTAAAATGGAATTTCAACAATAAAATGATGTTAAAAGACGGTATTCCAACAGATTATGATTATATAATAGTAGATTCATTGAGCATTTATTCTTCATATCTTCGTAGTTCATTGCCAACGCAGAATAAACAACGAAGGATTTTCATAAAATTGATTATCAACAACAATTAAATTGGAATTCCATATATGAATTTTAAAATGTTGACTTAATAAGTTGACATAAGCTAAGCTACACTCCAAAAAAATTTGAATTTTACAGGCAACTTAATCCCTCATACGATGTAATTCATAAAGACCTAATTTGTAAAATGACGGACAATTTTTTTTTGAAATGACTTCCCGTAAAAAAAAGGCGGGTGGGTAATGTCAGAGACATAACTGGATGTCGTGAAAACGAAAAAAACTAGCACGCTCCCATCACTTTTCCGAATATCAGTTAGTTGATTGATTGTATGAATTGTGCAAGCTTTCCCCTTTTTCTCTAATAGAGTTTGAAGCGATGTACCTACATTAAAGTACAGATTAGTTACATTAAACAGCTACTATTCTACAACTATATATTCCAAACTTGAAACAATTCCTTTTTAATTTGCCAAAATAAGAGGGTAGGTACGACAAATTTGTAGTTTATTTTTATTGAAGCTATGAA